>NW_017386027.1:188837-224495 GCF_000237925.1 Schistosoma mansoni | reverse complement strand
TCGAACCCAGGACCTATCAGTCTATCAGTTAGGTGCTCTGGCGCGAGACTGATAGGTCCTGCGTTCGAATCTCGCGAGGCGAGGTCGTGGATTCGCACTGCCACTGAGGAGTCCCACAATAGGACGAAAGGCTGTCTAGTGCTTCCGGGTTTTCCCTGGTGGTCTAGCTTCAATTGACTCACGCCTTCAACTATGAAAATTAGCATAATTATAATTATTTCATATAAAATAGTACCAATTCAATGGCTAATTGTAAAGCTTCTTGATGCATATCCAATAATTGTAGTATGTAAAGTACACCTTTTAAATGATCAACTTCTTTGCATAAACGAAGAACATAACCAGGGTCATAAGGTAACACTAAGGAGAGAAAAAAAAGGAAGTAAAAATCAACTCGATAAGTAAAAATACCATCCAACTTTAGAGATTAACTTCAAACCATCTAATTATTTAATATAGAACATATAGTTTTGAGTCAATCAGACAGGTGGCATAAATAGAAACTTGGCCATTAAAATTCGATCAAGACTAAGAAGAACCAGACGAATGAAACATCAAATTTTTCATGACTCAGTGATTAGTCAGCTGTAAGTAGCTCGGTTCGACAGGTCAATTGTGAATAGAATAGCTCATTGATAACATGTTAGACCATGAAGCTGGGTGGTTAGGTTTGAACTAAACGAGGGGCGTTATTTACCGGAGGAGTTTAGGTAAGCCCCACTGAAAAGTACCAGGCAGAGCGAAATCTAAGTCAAGAAAGATTTCGAGTCAACTATTTCCAAACACGAAATTTAATATGTAGTCAGTAAGTTTCCTCTTAAATAACTTAGTTTAAGATAAACAAGTACTTCGATGAATTAACCTTCACTATCTGTAAATTTTTTAAGGACTGTATTTGTTATATCCCGACAAGAATAATGAAACGTAACGGTTGGGATCTATTTATGGACCTTATTTATTTATTTAAACACATAAATATTGGTACAAGGGGGGACCAGATATATATGCGCCACACAAAACAACAAGAACGGGAAGAGAAAAAGGGTCAGATGAATATAAGAAAATAAGGATAATGATGGGGGAAACTGATATGTACAACCAAGAGAACTCTCTCAGTTAAGGAGGTTATAACCACTCTTTATGCAGAAAGTAAAAGAAGATTACAGCAGGATCGCCACTGGCTTCTATTCTGAGCCATATCTGATAACGTCTCTAACCACTGTATTGAACCATCTCTTGGACCCCAGACAGGGAGTCGTGAAGGACCAACAGAAGACAGTCCTTTGAAGCTTTCTTTCATACCACGACACCATGTCATACACTGACCTCCTCTCCGCTTTTTCCAACCAGTCCCAGCGTCGGCTAATAATGCAAGACGTGGAATTCTCTGGGACGACATTCGTAGAACATGTCCAAGCCAACGAAGTCGGTGTTTCAAGATGGTGACACTAATTGGATTATCGTCTCTGCATCCGAACACATGATGCCGAACCTTTGCATTAATAACATGGTGCTGCCATTGGACTAATGCTATTCATACATTTTTATTGTATAACTGCTAAGTAACTAAACAATGTATATTCATATTTATCTTATAATAAGCTTTATTTTGACCTATGGACTATTATTATACGATTTACTATTCTTAAATTATATCTTAAGTTATATCTGAAGCGTTTCGAATTCACTCGTTATCGAACAGAACAAAGACTTGTGACCAGAGACCGATAAGCTAGCTATTCTGACGCGTCCCAGACGCAAGCTAACTAGGATAAGAAGTTCAAGTTAGCGGCGGGGAAAATGTATATTCCGTAGCAGCCAGAAGCACAGCAATCGTAAGAGGGAAAAATCAAACGCATATACACACACCAATAAATTGTCCTTGGGTAGCATTGCTAATTGGCACACTAAAAGATATAACGGACCAATAGCGTTTAAAGATATTTTACAAGTGAGAAATTCGACTCGAAGGTGAAAAGAGCGCTTTTGGCGCGAAAACAAAGAAATTCAAAATTAGACCATTTACCAAGTAAGTTCTAGGGATTTAACATCCTCAACAATGTTGTATTACTTACATGATTGAATATTTTGTTCTTTAGATTGATCTGTTAAACATTTCAATTTATTCATTCCATTACCTATAGGACAATCATTCATTATATCATGATCATGTTCAAATAATGATAATTCATTTAGATCCATATTCAATAATTGATAATCGTTGAATAGATCTCCATCATCAACAATATTCTGTTGTTGATGTTGTTGTTTTAATCGTTTCATATGAATGGCTTGTATACTAACTTTTTCTAAATATTTCATTAATCTATCATCATTATGATTTAAATGATATTCATTAGCATATAATGATATAAGCATATGATGTATAGCTTGATTTGATATATCATTAGTATATTTTTCAATCGTATCTTCTAGGTAACGTATTGCTTGATTATTTGGTAACAACATAATTGACGGTAGAAGTCTATATATATAGATAAAGAAATAAGAGAGTAACAGTTTTAGGTGATTACGTATTTAAGTTGGTTTATTTGTTTCCTAACCCATAAATTATACATTCAAAATTCTGTGCTTCAATGCCCCCAAATGCTCTCACATGACCACAGGTATATACCCTCTGCCAGGGAAGTCCTACTCACTGCCTTTTCGTAGCGTTGCTGTTGTTTACGAAATTGAGAGGACGAAAAGCGAATGTCCGGCGCTTTAACCGGGTTGGTGGACACGGAGTCCACCAAGTGGAGTTGGAAAACCCTGATTCCAAACCAATGGTGCACATGGGCTCCAGCATCCTGAGGGAACAAATGGCAAACGAATCAATTGTTGTACACCATCTACCATAGGACTGCATCTCCTCACGATGCTTCACTGCCTTGTGGATCGGATCTTTAGGTCAAAGGCTGTGGGTGTGGCCCCCTAAGAAAACCACCTGTTTCGATTCGGGCACCCGAGCATTATCACAGCCCTCACACAAAAGAAATGAGATTTGTGTGGCGCATATGCATTTGGTGCCCTATTGTACCAATATTTATGTGTTTAATTAAATTAAATTAAACTGTGCTTCAAGAAATTCGCTTTTTAACAGCCGATTAAAATGATTGACTGTTAAACTAACTTCTATAGGTAAATGAAAGCTAACTAACTGGTTAAAGTTTGTACTATAGTTGTGATCACTGTTTGGAGAAACTAGGTGTTGTGACGTGCAGTGTCCGAAAACTGATATTGATACACAGTGTGCTATGTGCTAACCCCACCAACTGACTACTTCAGCAAGAACACAAGAGTAAGTGAGAAAGTGCATTTGGCTTCTGAATGAAATGCACAAATACCCTTTGATATATATACCACTCTATCCTTGGGAAATTGACCCTAATGAAATGCACTTGACATTTAGTTGACTTCTGATTGCCATCGATTGACTTTTTACTGCTTCTGATTGGCTCTCCATATCACTGGATGATATGACTCGAAATCGGGATTGAAACAATTTCAACTTTATTTACATTTATTTTATAACTTGCTGAGCAAAAATGACGTGGCAGTTGGTGTGTCTTATTTGAGACTAGTCATATGGACGTACCTACACCTTTAGTATTACTATTCAAATTGAGACTCCAACCTAGTTCTTTTCGCGCTAAACGCCCAACGCAATGTACATTTAGCTACTGAATTCGGATAGCCATTCACTTATTTATTGAGCATGATGTTTATACTATTCTCAGTAAAAGTTTGAAATAAGCGCGAAAGATCTGAAGGTTAAGCGCTCGCGCGCGAGACCTAAGACTCTAGGTTTGAATCCAGCGTGCAGGATCGTGGATACACACTGCTGAGGACTCCGGCTTCTCCGGAACCTCTGGAGGCTTTGTCAGGCTTTTGGAAACCGTCCCAACGCTTAGTTGACAGGATTCTGATCCGGACATGAAACTTATCTATTCTAAAATAGTTTGTAATTCACTGGAAATATATATCTTATGATAAATCTTGTGATTAAATACCTGGACACTGACTTGCTAACCACTTTCTAATCCCTGAAATATTCTACTCTTTAAACCTGAATGAAAGGAGCAGAAGTTAGAAAGTAAAGAAGAAGTGCTACTGTTATATCCTGATAAAATACTTATATGAACACTTGCTATCTCATGCAGATAAAACTGGTCACTAGCCACTGTATGACTGAAAAACGACTGATGCAGCAAAGTGTAAGGAACGAAGGTAAGACGTTAACCTATCCTTTATCAATTTAATTATATTTTATGTAATTCGTTTGCTAAAACATACAGGTTTATAATATCCGACTTTTGTTGAAGAGACATGGAAAACTCCTCGAAAAAACCCAAAGAGGCCCTGAGAACGCTGGGAAACATTTTATCAAATCAGCATTCGATAGAACTTTCTCGGAAACATCTAGGAGGCGAAGAGTCACGCGTCATATTTCTGATTGTGTGATTACCTATACTGCTACTATGTTTGATAGGGTCAGAGAACTTTCCAGAGGCCGAAATCTGTATGAAATGTTATAAATACCCTAGATTTTCTGTACATAAATTAGCCACCTTCAAGTAAAAATTTCTTTCCATATTTCTCACCCTTTCTCTCGTGTTCAAGTTGTCGTGTAAAGTTAGCCTGGAGTAATTAGAAGAATTTAGGAAACCGATTCAAGTGTTCAGTCAGAAGATTTATCGGCTATATACTGCACTGTTTTGTTTGAGGTGTGTTATGATACTACCACAAAGTCGTTGAAATCAAATCCACAAGCAAGACAACATTTCGTTCATTTCATGATTCTCATTCTAATCCACAGTCCCTGTAACAACATGAAGCTAAGTAACACCATACTGTGTTTCACGTTGTTATTGTTGACTAGATGATTACAACAACAACAACAAAAAGTACAATAGTTCAAATGCGATTCATGTTGCCAGATAGAGAACGGTGGTTTATAACATTCAAGCTGTTCGACTTTCAACCACTTGTTCGTATATTTGAATGAAACTGAAGATCTATCAATTCATTGACTATTGAATGATTGAATAAAACAATAAAACAATTAATGATAAACATTTACCTTTCATTAATTCCATAAAATAAACAAGTTCATCATTTTCACCATGATTTTCTAATAGATCGTATATCAACGATTTTGCTTCAGGTAAAAAATTCTAAATGAATATATATGTATAGAAAATTAGATAAAACATTTATTTTCATGTATCTATGACAAAACAAAACATAGTTATAATTTTCATAGTTAAAAGCGTGAGTCAATTGAAGCTAGATCACCATGGAAAACCTGGAAGCACTGAGCTGCCGTTGCGTCCTATTGTGGGAGTTAGACATAAACACCATCGGATGCCGGCCGGCTCAGTGGTCTATCGGTTAAGTAAACTGGCTGCAACTTCTGTCGCAAGTAAGTATCGAGCGGAGCTAGCTTCTAGGCTAGCTACCATCCCACCGAAAAGTATAGATGAGCATTGGTTGCATCTTCACGACGTCATGAAAATGGCGAGTAAAGCCGCTTGCGGCTTCGCGAAACATCCCGTTTACAAGCACTGGGTTTCTTCTGGCTCCTTACAACTGATCGAAGCCCGTCGGTCTACTCCGGGTGACCGTGAGTATGACCACAAACAAAGGCTGTTACGTAAAGAAATTGGGCAAAGTTTGCGTAAGGACCGAGAAGCCTGGTGGTTGGAGCGTGCTAATGAGATGGAAGCAGCAGCTGCATCTGGTAACTGCCGGAAGCTCTTCCAACTCATCCGAGCCACTGGCAGCAAGAAGTCTGGTGTGAGTGAAACAATCTACGAGGATGATGGGATGCAAATCACTAACATCTCTCGACGTCTTGGACGATGGGCGGAATTTTTCGAAGGGCAGTTCAACTGGCCTGCTGCTCCGGCAACATCGGCCAGTTTGTCCTGCCCCCCATGGCCGGTGACGACTGATCCACCAAACGAGGCGAAAGTCCGCAAGGAACTCCAACTCTTGAAACGTTACAAATCACCGGGCCCAGATGACTTGCCTCCAGCTCTTTTTAAAGATGGTGGTGACTTTCTGACTAAGGAATTGACTGTGTTGTTTGCAAAGGTTTGGGAGCTAGAAAGTGTTCTAACATCATGGAATGAGTCGATAGTCGTCCCTATCTTTCAAAAGGGTTCACGTTGTTCCTGTAACAACTATCGGGGGATAAGTCTACTTCCGATTTCGTCCAAACTATTGGCTTCTGTCATTTTTCGTAGGTTGTTTAAAACCCGAGAACGATTGACTCGCGAGGAGCAGGCTGGTTTTCGTTCTGATCGAGGATGCATTGATCACATCTTCACCCTCCGCCAAATGTTAGAACACCGTCATACTTATCGCAGGCCAACAATCGTAGTGTTTCTGGATATCAGGGCTGCCTTCGATTCGTTGGACAGGACTGTTCTCTGGGATTGTCTATTGAAGAAGGGTGTGCCTGAGAAGTTCATTAACATCTTAAAGGCCCTGTATACGAACATCTCAGGCAGAGTGAGGGCATACAACCACCTTTCTCCCTTGTTCCATTTGAGCAGTAGGGTTAGGAAGGGTTGCCCGATCTCACCATTCCTCTTCAACTTTGCCATCGAAGACATTCTGGAAACAGCACTGATGGATGTAAATAATGGAGATGTGGATCTGTTGCCTGGAGAAAGACTTCTCGGCCTTGAGTATGAAGATGATATTGTCTTACTCTGCGATAATGCCCAAGGCATGCAATCCGCACTTGATCAGTTGGCAATCAGTGTCCGCAGGTACGGCATGTGCTTTGCACCTTCCAAGTGCAAGGTACTTCTACAAGACTGGCAGGATTCTAATCCTGTACTCACCCTAGATGGTGAGCAGACTGAAGTAGTTGAGAAGTTCGTGTATCTAGGGAGCTACATAAGTGCTGGTGGTGGCGTGAGTGATGAGATCGATGCACGTAAAATGAAAACCGCAGCGGCTTATGCTAATCTGGGCGATCTTCGGCGCCTTCGTGATGTTAGTCTGGCTGTAAAAGGTTGGATCTACAACGCGTCGATGAGAGCAGTTCAATTGGTGTCACCATCTTGAAACATCGACTTTGGTGGCTTGGACATGTTCTAAGTATGTCGTCCCAGAGAATTCCACGCCGTGCATTATTTGCCGACTCTGGGACTGGTTGGAAAAAGCGGAGAGGAAGTCAGTGTATGACATGGTGTCGTGGCATGAAAGAAAGCTGCAAAGGGCTAGCTTCTGTTGGTCCTTCACGACTCCCTGGCTGGGGTCCGAGAGATGGTGCAACACAGTGGCTAGAGACGTTATCAGATATGGCTCAGAATAGAAGCCAGTGGCGATCCTGCTGTAACTTTCTTTTACTTTCTTCATAAAGAGTAGCTATAACTTTCCTAACTGAGAGAGCTCTTCTGGTTGTACATTTCAGTTCCCCCCATCATTACTCTTCTCCTTTTCTTTTTTTCCTTCTTTTATGTATATACATCATCTTCCTTCTCCTGCCATTCTCATTATTTTGTGTGGTGCATATGTATCCGGTGCCCTTTGTACCAATATATATGTGATTAAATAAATAAATAAATAAGTGCTCTGACGCGATATTGGTAGGTTCTGGGTTCAAATCTCGTGAGACGAGGTTGTGGATGTGTACTGCCACTGAGTAGTCCCACGATAGTACGAAACGACCGTCCAGTGCTTCCAGGTTTTCCTAGGTGGTCTAGTTTCAATTGAATCACGCTTTCAACTATGAAAATACTAAATCTCCACAAAAAGAAAAACCCCTTCTGATACATAATAATTTAGATTATATCTCAAAGTATATTATTTACTTACCAATACTTCAGGCAATGCTAAGATTGTACGAAATTCACGTCGTACAGAAGCTAGACGATTTTGTAACGTTAATTTAACATGATCATGATCATCATTATTATCATTGTTAATGCCAACAGTTCTATCACCATCATTACCAATTTCATCCATATCATTATGATCCTGTTTTGTGATCATTTTAAGACGATCATTTATTATATTTAATTCAGTTAATAATAATTCTATTAACCATATTGCTAATAAAATAATTTGACCTGATATATTTACCAATGATGATTTATTTGTATGATTTAACAATTGATTCTTCTGTTCTATTAAATAATTCAATTTTGATGATAAAAATATTTTCAATGGTGTTAATGTACTACTTATAATACTACTATTATTGTATGAATGGATTGATGTTATTAATGATTTACATTGTTTTATAGATGAATCAATGATACCTGTTAGTTTTTCATTAGTTTGATATTGTGATTGACTAATCAATGCTTCCATAATATCATGATCATCGTTAATTTCATAACCTTGTTGAATTAATGTAGATGGTATAATAGTTGATGGGAAATCTATTGTATGTGTTGTTGATGGTGATGATGATGAGGATAAACGAAAAAAACGTAATGCGATTTGTTCAAATGGTATAGAACTACGAGCAAACAATTTAGCTGCAAGTCCATAACTATGAATGAGAAAAAAAGGAGAGATAAACGACTCAAAAAAGACACTTTTTTAAAGTTTTACTTCATCTGAACTACTGTCAACATGATTACATAGATAGGTGCTTCCGAAGTATTGTTTATGTTATGATGGAATCATGGAGTGAGCAATGCTAAGGTTAGACTGAGGGTAAAAAATAGCTTGATGAGGTAGTGAATCTCCATCGATTGACGTGGTTTGGACCTAGATTACGTATACTCAACAACTGGGTGCCTCGACTCGATATAGTGGTTGGTGATGGGGTATGATAACAGACAATTAAGGAGTGTCAAAGCAAGATAGTGTGATTAGTTTTGAAGTCTTTGACTATTGGATTGAGCAGTGTAGGCATATATAGACTACGTCACCAGATTCAGCACGAATACCGGACCGCCTGCTGCTACCTTGACGTGGTGGTTGAGTTTGTCCATCGTAATGAATCAATCAGACTGTACTGGCTGAAACAACCGTTCTTCAAGGTCCTACCATGTCAGACAAGCCGATTGAAGAATGGTAAGATTGAAAGCAGCAAACTCAAGGTCCGAGGGCGAAGTCGTACTGTTGACTGTACAGAAGTGTGATGGGAGTAAGGTGTTTCCTTCAGATAAACACAATCACTGCTTGCTTCAATATATAAGAAGGAGTAAAAATCATCCTGTGATAATCATAACCAATATAGCATCTAAAATACTAGCTAAATCGGGCGCCTAACTAAGACTTGTGAACTCCAAACACGAGAAAATCAGGCTGGCTTCACACCTGCTCGTGAATGCATCGACCACATATTCACTATTCATTAGGTCTTGGAATACAGGCTTGCTTATTGGCATCCGACAATGATAATTCTTCTTAACTTGAAAGCAGAATTTGACTCTGTAGACAGAGAGGTTCTGTATCACTGTCTGTCATTGAAAGGTGTACCCCAGAAGTACATAAACCTTGTGAAGGCTCTTTACTCGAGCACTACCAGTCGAGTGAGAGCTTATGGCGAACTGTTATCTGACTTTACAACCTCAAGTGGTGTCTGACAAGGCTGTCCACAACGCGCTATGCTGACTAGTACTGGGGATAGTTGAAAGAGAGTTAGAGGCGGCCAAACCAAAACGTGGCATCAGTGCTTGAAGTCACTAACTTCTAGTCTGAGCCATGTTGGTAGATGCGGACTACTTGGTTGGGGTCCACGCAACTATCGTAACCAATGGTTAGAGACGTTGGGTGACAGGCATCAGAATTCATCCCAATAACTCGAATGCATTCACTATTTCGTCATCTTCTAGATCTTTAGTTTTGAAATTATCTTATAATTTTTATTCCGCAAATTCATTCTCTGTTCTCCAATCATATTACATACATCTAGTGTTTTCTTACTACACTGGCATTTATCTCAGCAACTGTGGTGATATGATCTGGCAACTTGAACAGATGCACATATAATAACTCAGGTTTTAAGCTGTCCATAACTGAATGATTAAATAATCTTTATAAGCTGGAAGTTTTAGAATGAATACCACAGTATTTTTCCATTTCAGAATGTTATTGAAAGTTTGCTTGGATGATTTAGATCAGTGGATTAAAAGCTAGAAGTAAATAACTTTCAATCAATTGGGTTGACAGGTCCGAATCCCGCTCCTCCATCTATTTAGATTAAGACAGGCAAGTAATAATTTCACTGGATCTCATATCGAAACAGTATCTCAGAACCGAGTAAATAAGCTTATACTTAGAAGATGAGTTTTTTTTAATTATTATTTATTCGAATACTAAAAGATACAAAACTGGTTTAAAATTATACAAACCACTGTGTGATGAACAGATATTAAACACTTTAAAATCCTTTTCGTGGAAAACAATCTCAAACTCTATATGTTCATCGATTTAATTTCTGTCCGACTCTAGTTTGTTTCGTACCAATCAGAAGAAGAAGGATTTGGCATGCATAACATTGATCACCACCCAGTGATCAATCAATTGTGATTACATCTCAGTCCTACAGGAGGTGGGTCGCGGCCCGAATAGCTCAGTGGTAACGTCTCTGATTGTGAAGCTGAGTCACACGGGATCGAATCCGTCAGGGAGCACCAGTTCCCTCAAGGTTACAGGCACACTTTGCTGACGAGTGCTAAGTAGCACGAAACCCGGATCCAGGGTTTCCTGTTGACCACCATCTTATCTCAACATAGCGCACGCAGTGTCGAGCCACCTAGACTAGTGGCCACATTGCAACTTTATCGATATCATTCGATCATCCCTAAGAAGTACTTGATACGCATGACATTGATCACCACTAAGTGATCAATCAATTGAGAAGAAATAACGTCATTGAGCGTAGGGAATAAGCGGAACTTCACAGAGATAAACTATCTTCTATACAATCGCATAGATGACTGGTCGTTATAAGCCTCTGATTACATATTAGAATACTTAATTACGCAAACATAGGTGTTGAAGATGGGGACTGTTAATAAATTCAAGATAATGACAGTATATTAGGTATCCTGTCTTCTTTTTTAATAATTTAGGAAACTTTACAGTTTCAAAAATCAATGAGAATAAATAATTACTGAATGTGGGACACAGAATGAGTTTACAAGTAAAATTATACTAACTTTCCATTATCAAAATTATATTCCGCTTCACGTATATTAATGGTATCCATTTGACTGGGATCCTTTTTTATGTGTGGAACAAGAAGAAATAAAAGGTTGATTAATCAGTACGACCAATATGAAAAGACAACAACAATGAAGTAATATTACCTGTTCTAAGTAAATAGGATAAAACTGAGAATTATGAGAATAAGATGATGGTTGAAGGTAGCTATCAACAAGGTGTACATGTAATCTTGAGGGAACTAGTGCTACTTGACGCATTCGGTCTCATGTCACCCAGCTTCACTGTTAGAGATGTAACCACTAAGGTATCTGGGCAGCGATTGACCGCCTGTAGGACTAAAATGTATTTATGATTGATCAATCACTAGGTAGTGACCAATGTCATTTATCACAAGCCCTTTTAAGTTATAAGGATGACCTACCAATGAACTCAAGGAAGCTCTAAGGAACTCAGATGGAGCCGAACAGATTCCATCCAATCATCTTTAAGAAGAAAATTACAGGGTCTTGACATGTAGATTCCCTATTGGATAATTATTAAAAACCACTGTATGCAGATCCGGTGGCTGTAAAGATGATTTCGTTTTTACTGAAAACCATAAATACCTGAGAGTTTTGTACTATATTTGACACTGTTTGGAGTAACATTCCTTCTCACTCGTCTTCTGTCTTCACATTTGAAACTTGGAGGGTTCTGGCTTTCGAGTGCTCAAGTAGTACGGGGTATATTAAGAATCTAAGCTCTAGATATAACAAAGTCTTGATTGAATTTCATTGATCGTACCAATGAGCGGAATGAGACGGAACTGACTTGCATTACTGAGATTTGATAGTTGGTCGGTCTGATAATAAAAACATGTGATGAGATATCCTCGTTTAGTCAACACACTGGAAATCTAACTCGTATATAAAATGATGAGTTATTGATGATTTCCGTGCTTAGTCTAGAATATTAACACAGATGTAAACTGACTAAACATATCATGATTGTTTTTATTTTCACTTATCACAAAACTCAAATTATTTTCCAGGTACAAGTTTGTCGTCTTGACTTTGAGATAATCTAAGTATAAGAGCTAGTGATACTACACGGCTGGTCAAGTGGAAGGAGGTAGTACGATGTTCAAATATGAGACTAAGTGGTTTAATGTCGAACTACTGCAAAGATGGAGTACAGACGTTGGATAGTAAAATGTCAACAATTTAAAGTTATCAGACACTAATATGGATTTTAGCAGGATAAAAAAGGCCGTTCAGACGTGGGAAAAGCTGAATTAATGTTCAGTTTTCCTGAAGACCAGGAGAATTTTGTTTTCATAATGACCATACTATCATCCGTGACCACATTAGCTTAGTTAAACTCTACTTCCGTATATCTCTTAAAAAATATAGGTTTTAATCTATGACAGATTTGTTTTATAATCTGCACATAACGCAAGTTTATTGACGAACAAACACGGAACCTGGACGAAATAAAATATCTTTCTTACGACAGTCTCTCATGAGATCACAACACCTTAAAATGTTGACGTTAGATTATAAGGCAAATAGTTTAGCAGATAGACTGATGAAATGATAGATCTTTAACATATTTAATCTATTTACCAGTCTTTCCCGACTAAAGACCTTTTCGATAGGGAAAACTAATACGTGTTTAGATTACAATGTTATACGAGCTATAATACAATGAATAGTGCTCACACTCCTATTACTTAACTTTTTGCAAGTTTCTTTTCTACGGGATAGGGTCGTTAACCACATGTCCAACCCTCCTCTTTTATCCAGGCTTCGGACTGGCAGTAAACCTCAAAGTGCCGCATGTGGGGCAAAGACAGCATTCTTGTAATTAAACAACAAACGGAACTCAAGACAATTGTCAACCAACACCAAAGTTCGAATCTTTAATGTGAATGTCAAGACAGTTAGTTCAATTCTATGGAGCTGAAACTTGAAGAACTATTACAACAATCATCAAAAAAGTACAGGTACTTGTAAATAATTGTCTATGGAAGATACTCCAAATCCGTTAGCCAGACACCATCAACAACAACCTACTGTGCCAAGGAACAAACCGGATTACAACTGAAGATCAAATTAAGAAAAGATACTGGAGGTGGATAGGACATACATTTCGAAAATCATCAGACTGCATCACGAGGCAAGCTATAACTCGGAATCCTGAAGACGAAAGGAAATGAGGCAGACCAAAGAACAAATTGCGCCGGGTATTGTAGGTAGACATCAAATGAAGAAATAGGACTTGGGAACAGGAGAGGTGAGCCCAAAATAGAACTAGTTGGAGTGTACTGGTCGGTGACCTATCCTCCACAAGGGGTAATAAGAGTCAATAATTAAGTTGAATTATTTCATGACGTAACATACCTGACAAAATTGACGCGCTTCATCAAACTGTAGACGATCCAAATAGATTTGCCATATTCTACATAATTCATTCTTCATATTTAATCGAGCTAAATGATTATTACTGAATATCCAAATACGATTAGACAATGAATCACGTGATATACCTAAAGCTCGTTCACAACCAATAATATTATTTAACGGCATTGAATAAACTGCTCGACCATCTAAAGTATTCACAGCTTTAATGCGATCTACATAAACAATGATAAGATGAAATTCTGTCAAACAAATGCCTAATGGTACACCAGGTCGTTCAAGCATATGAATAATTGGATACGGAATAAGTTTTGTATTTCGCGTCAAATTAACACCGCGACCAGAGAATATATCTTTCAGTTGATTTGGATCATCTGTATTATCCGTGGTAGTGGGTAGAGTGGAAACAGCTTCACTTGGAAATGATTTTACATCAATTGGTTGATCATTTGTTGAAAGTTTTGTAAATGGAGGCATACTTAATTGTTCTGTTCTTATGTAACCGAAGTAAACACCTGGACCTAGAATTTTACAATCAAGATTAAAGAGATTTTAAAAAGGATTGTGTAGTCAAAAATGACATAAACTTATTTATCACATACACAGCTATATTATCAGCTTTGAGTTACATCATTTGCGTACGTGATAGTAGTGTGGTGTGTGCTACTTATGTCGACAGACATTAGTAGTAATGTAACACCAATCAAAAGTTGAATAACTGGCAGAAAAAGGTCAAGAAGATCCAGTTGAAAACAGAAATGAAAGTAGAAAGGAATTGTGAACTGGAGGAACCATATAGAGTGTAAAGGACAAATGATGGGAATTCGTAAATGAAGTATTCAGCGTATGGTTCGCATATTTTACCAAGATATTCTGTAGTTTCGTATTAAAAAAATACATTGGTTGACCCCACCTGTATTCTTGTTTATTACAGTAGTACTAACTACCAACTGTTCTGATTAAAGTGGTTGTGAGGAGATAATTAGAACTGTTACCCAACAGTTATTCAAGAAATCCAGATAACTTGAGCTTATATCAACAGAGAAGTATTATACCTGTATAAAAAACCGCCAACCTCATTGAGGTATGTTTATGAAAGCAGTGGTAGGTTGGAAAAGGAGCTAAAAATAACCATAGCCATTTAGAGACCAAAATTAACAGGTCAAATTATTGATTGTTAGTTTGAGTGTAGTACAGCATAAATTCTTTAGCTAAAGCATATAGGATGTGATTCATTTCTGGATATTAGATTATACACTAGAAAACCCGACAATACAGATAAGCTTATTTCGTTGGTTTCCCAAAACTGAAGATACAGCATCATTCTATGACTTCATGAATAAATCAAATAGCATTTAATGACACATATGTATATGGAATTGAAGTCATCATCACATTTCTAACCAAATATAAAAAATCGGTTGATTAAGCTGTCAATTTTTATTGACTGAAGTGGCGAGGGCATGTGTAAGATATGCCCAGACACTGCCTGTCACAACGAACTATGTTCGTTTGAGTAGGAGTAGGTTGAGGAACAAAATTAGAGGGGCCAAACCAAAGCATGGTATCAGTTTATGAAGCCATTGACTGTTAAACTAAGTCGTATTGGTGGATGAAGACTACCTGGTTCAGGTCCACCTGACACTTCAGATGGATGTTTCAAAACATTGGGTCATATGGCTTACAATCAGTCACAGTAGTGATGTATTTAATCTATATCTTCAACTCAGACTTGAACTCAAATATAACTTCGTATTACTTACTCTTTCTCGAACTGTATATTAAAAAGTTTAATCACTTCCACTACCACTGATTCTGTAACTTCGATTAATTTTGTTATTGACCTCAGTACGTAAGTGGATAACGCGCTGATATTTAAGGTAAAAGGTACTGACTTCAAGTTCCAGAGTAAGCAGAGACTCGGAGATGCAGGTTTATCCAGCTGAGAAGTTCACTATTAGCTCCAGCTCATCGATTCTACATAAATTAAAGTCATCAAGATGATCTCAACATAGCCTTTATGAGACATTAAATAGGAAGAATGTATTTGTAAAATCTCAGCGAATGAATTTGAATTAAATCCAACGTTTCGCTTGGCGATCTGGTCCAAGCTTACTATTTCATTGAAAAAGCTTGGACTAGATTGCCAAGGAAACGTTGGATTTACTTCAGAGTCGTTCGCTGAGATTTTACAATTATATTCTTCCTATTTAATGTCTCTCATCAACTCGACGCCCAAATACTGTGAAACTATTCGTTCTAATTTGAACGAAAGTTCTTATATATTAGCCTTTATAGTTTCACATAAAAATTGTCTAGATTAAACAATACAGTTTGTTGAAGTCTTAGCTATACGAAGACTCGAACCCCTTTCTCTATGCTTGAAAACAAATTGTTTTTACTTTGATCACAATTGATTGATCACTTAGTGGTGATCAATGTCATGCGTATCAAGTACTTCTTAGGGATGATCGAATGATATCGATAAAGTTGCAATGTGGCCACTAGTCTAGGTGGCTCGACACTGCGTGCACTATGTTGAGATAAGATGGTGGTCAACAGGAAACCCTGGATCCGGGTTTCGTGCTACTTGGCACTCGTCAGCAAAGTGTGCCTGTAACCTTGAGGGAACTGGTGCTCCCTGACGGATTCGATCCCGTGTGACTCAGCTTCACAATCAGAGACGTTACCACTGAGCTATTCGGGCTGCGACCCACCTCCTGTAGGACTGAGATGTAATCACAATTGATTGATCACTGGGTGGTGATCAATGTTATGCGTGTCAAGTCCTTCTTAGTGCTGATCAAATGCTATTGCAAAATTACAGGTACACCTTGCTGACGAGTGCCAAGTAGCACGAAACCCTAGTCCAGGGTTTCCTGTTGACCACCTCCAACCACCATCTTATTTTTACTTTGAGTCTGCTGTGGTAATATCAACTTATAATTCAGAATGGTGCAACTTCATATTATCCGTTTTTTATATTCACATTTGTTTCAATCTTTTATTCTCTATGTATAAATATCTTAACAAGTGAATATGTAAACAGATTGCTTGAAATGTATTGGTCTAATAGAATATCACACTTAATCAGATAAAACTCATCATCTCATAACATTGTCAAACTATAATTGAAATGAATAATTTGGAATTCATTGATAGGAACAGAACATATTGATTAGTTTTAACTTGAAATACAACTATGTTAGATGAAAATGATAACCCTAACCTGTCATCCAGGCAAATTTACTAGGAAGTTCATCTTTTACACTACGGTAAAGTTTTAAATCACTATATCCAAAACTTCCGGGAAATTCAGTAACTTTGGAACCTAGACAAATTGAAAGAAAATTAAACAAACTATTGATTAATATATTCACTCGAATAATATGCAATCTGTGCAGTAAAATACTTATTACATCACCACAACTTTTAGTAGTTTAGAATGTTGTACGGTAGTATCTTTAAGGTTATGATACAAATATGAGCTGTTGAAATTACTACGCTTCCTAAATGCTTGATCAACCAGTAATGCAACTGAGAAATGACTAGGAATCTGAATGATAAAAATGAATTATTATGAACATAAATCGTTGCTACTTATACATCTATCCGACTGATCCAGACAAGAACATGTAAGTTGAATTTTTGACTAAGAGCATAGTCATTTTACTCTAACAGCGTATCTCGTTTATAATTCATTATCTTGAGATGGAATCCGGATACAGGGACATGAAAAGCCTACACGCTATCACCCTATCAAGTGATCATTGTGAAAAGTCAATGAACAGAAAAATTTTGAATTTTGCAGTAAACCGATCACACAATCAATCATTATCAAAACTGACTCACAAATATAAAGATTACGTACTTCGTAGTGCATATATTATAATCTTTCAATAACATCTTCAAACCCTAATCTTTCACATTAATGCTTATACTCTTACTACTTCTACTGCTATGGGATTTGAATCGAAAACTGCATCTCTGTACTAACGTGGTAGGGCGACTCGAACTGATTTATGTACGAAGTTCTACATTATGACTAACTGATATTAGTGTACAGACCTTGAAGCTATAAGTGCAAAAGGTTACAAGTAGGAGTGTGTGGGTCATTCAACTTTCCATAAACATTTCCTTTCTATATGATGTTTCACACAAATTTATTCATTATTTTATTTATTTGAACGCGTAAATATTGATACAAAAGGGCACCGGATACATATACACAGAGTTTTTCAACTCCCCCATATCCACCAACCCAGTTAAAGCACAGGATATTCTATTTTCTTCCTCTTAATTTTGTAAACAACATCCCCGCCGCGAGAAGGTAGTTAGTAGGACTTCCCTGGCAGTCGTTGTATACGCATGGCCATGTGAGTGTTTTTCGAGAGTGAGAGCTGACTCTCCCTACTCTCGGCCGTACCAGGGAACTTGGAGTGAAATTTATTAGAATAAATTGAACTGCGAATATTTGATCCTCATAGGAAAAAGATTATTTGATGAAATTGTCTAAGTGACTGCTGATTTGTGTTAGATTTAATGATTGGGCTTTTAAACGAATTAATTTCGTCACTACGCAAAAGGGACTACTTCTAAAACTGTTAAATATGGTCCACAAATATATATATTTAGATTCGTTGCAAGTGTTTAGTAATACGTAACTTCAGAGCCTTTCTCACATATAGCGGACTCAAGGAATGAACAATGGTACATGGGGGAACAGAATGGTTGAAATTCAAATCGTAATCAAGCTCTGTCATAGTGATGAGTCTTATTATTCTTAAACGTGAGGCGATTGAAATTAGCGGTTTACTAGACATCGGTTGAACTCAGTAATCAGGTAAACATGGATGAATTCCAATCTACGACGATATAAATATCGAATTAAAACCTCGATTATTGAAACAATGTTCAAACATGTAACTCTGTAGTTCAAAGTTCAGTGCCTAAAGTATTGAATTACAGCCTGAAAACTGATAATGTACTCTAGAAGCTTCACTTAAACATCTTTAACTGTTTTCAGAAGACATAATTGTGTTCTATGATAGTGACGTGCGGTGTTCGAAATCTGATGCTGATATACGGTGTGCTACCCACTATTCCCCAACTGACTACGTGAGCAAGAACACAAGAGTTGGCGAGAAAGTGTATTGGACTACCGAATAAAATGCAAAAATACTCATCCATATATATACCACTCTATCGTTAGAAAATTGACCCATTTTAACCCCAAGAAAATCCACATGACCCTTATGTCACTTCTGATATCTATCGATCAGCCTTTTCATTAGGCCACTTCCAATTGTCACTCCATATCAATTATCTCCTACGGAGGGATTAAAATGGGGCACATTCCTTTACATTTCTGGTCAAAATTCACCTTCCACGTTGAACAAGTTACTATTAACTTTTTTGTGTACAGAAATTAAAAATAAAGAAAACAGCTACTGGGTTTCAGCCGAAGCAACGTTAAGAAATTTAGCCAGTAGAGACAGTATCCAATGCGAAATAGAATAAACAGAAAGTTTTGTAAAATGACTGTGTTCCCATCAATCACATGGAATATTAATATACCAAACAAGACATGAGGCGATACGATTTGTAATGCGATTTCTCTATTTCATTCTCTCACTAAGGTATTAAGGAGTGAAATATTGAAGATGATGGCAACGAAGAGGAAGAAACGTAAACCTCATACAACTAAGTACCAACTGGAAACAAACTTTCTAGTTCGCAAACATTATGTTGACTCTAGACAGTAGGTTTGACTACTAAAATATAAGAGGTGTTGTTGCGAAATAAACAGGTACAAAACTCTGTAACTAATTTTGTTCCTAAGTAACATATATCAAACAAACTGAAATCTAAAACAACAACGATACGAAGAAAACAACTTACCAACAGGTAGTTTCTCATCTGAGTTAAATACACTAGAGAATAGTCCAGTGATAATGGGAAATATAGTTGTATTTTGTATTCCAACAGATTGTTGTTGATTATATTCATTTACTAAACTAGACCTATGACCACCAGTATAAGCATTTATTGCATTGGATATACCAGATGTAGCAGTATTTGCTGCTAGATGAGATAAAATTGAACCAGTTGTTGAACTGTTAGCATTTATCCATCCAGCAAATTGATACATACGACAAGGTGTTGTAGTAAAGACTACACATCGTTGCGGTTCACCAACTAGTACATTAGGTGAACCAGTAGGAAAGCGAATCACTTCTACACCTGTTACACTATGTCCTAAATTAATCATCTAAATGAATGAAGTTGAATTGGACATAAAAATATAGTTAGATGATAGAAATCAGAGATATTCATTTATTAATAACATTAATTATAAAATGTAATATATGGTCTAGGACCATTCAATTACAAATCCAAAATCAAGAAATCTATGCTTTGAATAACAATTGTGCCTTAAGAGAGAGTAATAAATCTCAACATAAAGTCAATTAAACTGTCGTTATAACTTATGATAGTCTTAAACAGAAAAAATGGGGTACATTTTAAGGGAATATATGAAGTCACTAGATCTTAGAGGCACTCAAACATTTTACATGGGACATTTGCAGATATAAGCATTATGTACTACAATAAAGAGTTAAACAGTTTTCATATTGAATACTTGTTACATTTGAAGTACATGAGGTTCGTAAGATTACTAATCATTACATCACCAATCCAACTAACTAAATAAAATGAATACAGAACTAAGAAAAGTAACACGAGGACTTTACTGATAATACAAAAGTCAACTAAGTAGGTGTTAAAGAGTTGGGCCAAGTTAGAGACTTAAACTCAGCTTCATCTATTCTAGTAAGAACAGCCGATTAGTACCACTAGCTACTGACGTCAAGAAATTATGGCTTAAATTGAATTTATGAATGCAACCAGATTTACTGGGTGATACTTGATTAATGAAATACTAGAAAAAGTATTACAATTGTAGTCTTGTTAGTCAGTCTGTCAGACATAAGCAATGTAGGAACAAACATAAATGTGCATTCATTCGGATTGCCAGATCATACCAATACATTCATATGAAACGATCAAGACAAATATCACAGCAGAAGTAATAATAATACCAGTGGTAGTCAAAAACATTAAACAAAGAAAAAACGATTCAGTAGGAAAGAATGAATCCGTAGAATGAAAATTCTGAAATGATCTCAAAACTGAACAACTAAGAGGAGATAAAAAATGAATTCATATACATCGTCGCGGTTGATTACTCCATGTTAACCAAAATCTCCAATCATTGGCTATGAAAATCGTGCGGACACCAACCAGGGCAGTCTGCATCTATCAATATGGCACTGTCCAACTATTAGAAATTTTACTTACTGTTAGTGCTATCAGTTTGGCTGCTCCTAGCTATCTATTAACCTACTCGCACACCAGCGAACATCGCGCGTCGACGCAGGTAAGGCGTCCCCTATGTTTTTGGCGGATTTTCGTTCTCTGAGCTAGATGATTTGGACGTAGAGCTTTCGTTGTTCTTCTGAACGATATCATCAGCACGAACTTCAGGTAAAAGTTTCCTTCATGTTCCAGTATTGCGAGACACATGACAGTATTAGTCATTGTATACCAACCCAGTTGTCTGAAATTTACGCGCTTGTCGCAAGACCTGAAGGTCCTGAATTCTACTACCGGGGGTTCGTCGGGGCGTATTGCTAAGGAGCTCTACACTAAGATAAAACACACGTCCACTACATCCTGGTTTGCAATGGTTATCTTACTAAATCCAATTTGTGGTGTAAAATACAAACTGAAAGTATAGTATTTCAATTATTAGGCCACCGCTTCACAAGCTAAATTACTAATCAAAAATTTGAGCGGTCATAAACAGTAAAAAAGTAAAATGTCCATCTTGCCTGGATCCAATACTGTTCAATAGTTCCTGAACTAAAAAAGCTATCCTCGTTAAACATAAGCATTGTTTCAAAAATCAGTCCATCATTTGTACCGATTAAAATTTCTTGTGTAGATAATTCATTTACATTATGATGATTCCAAGCTATAGAGTCAAACAAATGATCCTAAAATGCAAAATCCAACAGTAAATAGATATATTGAGTAAAACGTTGAAAATAATATGTGATTTCGTTAGTAACTCTATACAAATTAGCATGAGTCGCACAAGATTTCTGAAGCTAACTAGAAAATTATTGGAAAGAAAACCGCATCAGATAAAAAGTAATAGATTAAAAGCTATCACGCGGTTCGTCACTGAAATAACAGTTGCCAATTTTTAGATAACGTTTTCCAGCTCCCTAATTAGCCTGTCAGTTTTGGCATTTTGCTAACGTTAATATACCTTCACAATTGATTGATCACTGGATGGTGATCAATGTCATGTGCGTCAAATCCTTCTTAGTGCAGATCGAATGATATCGATCAAGTTGCAATGTGGCCACTAGTCTAGGTGACTCGACACTGCGTGCACTATGATAAGATGGTGGTTGGTAGTTAATATATCTTTCATAATCTGTTAGAAAAAAACTTTGTTAGTTTATTTTGTTAATACTTACAAATCCAAAAGTCTATAAAAGAATCAGACGTTCCTAGGCTTTTAAGTTATTTATCACGTACTTGGTGTTAACATTCACTTTAAATCTGTGGCTACTGATAGTACCTAGTTGCACAAACAGTAGATGGAGTGAGGTTGGAACCTACAACCAAGTGCCTAGAATTCGACACAAATAACCACTAGATCACCGTTCCATTATTTTTAGATCATTTACTCATTATCAACTTATTACTTTACAGAAACATTTTACAGTCGATTTTATTACCAGAGGTGAATTTCCCTGTACGTAAACATAAACATTTTATGTTATGTGCATTTTCCTTTAGAGCCAGAAACGACCAAATGGAAGGTCTTGACAACAACACTTCCGGAGACTTTCGCACCAAGATCAAGGATTATCTAGTTTGATGTTTGGTCCACTTTCTGCCTGAATACAAAAAGGATTACAACGAAACCAGATAAATGATTTTTGTGCTGACATAAAAGTAGTGCAATTCACGAAAAACGGTAATTTTTAATAATCATGCTAGAAAGTTTGAAAGAGAATTCAACAAACTCTAAACAAGCACCTATACTCGAAAACCTAGGCGTGTTAATATATGATCTAACGAAAAATGATAGTGAGACTTCTTGAGAAAAGCATAGCACATTGGTCTTAATTAACTTTCTAGTGTAAGAATATTATATATTTTCACCACATCAAATATGATATACGAACACTCACTTTTGTTTTGTTTAATGGGCGAACCTTTTTCATACCTTTATTGATATAAAAATTTGTGCCAGACTGCATACTTATTACAGTATGCCAGCCCATAGGATCCAGAAAAATATTATGAACTCGGTCATCTGAAAGGCGACTAATTTCAATTTCTAGGTATAAATGAAAATGATAACGAAAATCCCAGTCTCATGAAAAAAATTTTACATGAAAGATTCATTAAATATTAGGAAACAGCAAAAACTAAATGAACATTTGTACAACGGTTCATTAAACAGTGGTGCAGAGTGAAAAACGATAATTTATGTACGTGGAACTATTGTTTCGAAAGACTAGCTTAAACTAAACCATGAGTGCATACAATGGGGTAATTCTTTTATTATGTAAGTTTATGAGTGTTTGGTAATATCTTTAGTAAACACAACTACACAAGGACTTTAGTACTCTAATTTTAAATTTTCTGTTTTTGTAAGAGGTAGGAACTACCTGATCTTAACAAACAAGTTTACGTCAAATTGGGAACTCAGTATGTGCTCTGATAACAGAAATGTCAAACTAATAATCAACCATACATAGTACTTGAAGTGATACTTTGTTAGGAATAAGTTCACATAAATTAACAAACGAACCAAAGCAAATATATTTCATTTTTTAAATGACTACCCGAAATCTTAATTCCGCCTGTAGCTGTTCTAGAGTTACTGCCGGTCCCAAGCCCGGGTAAAGGAGGAGGGTTGGGCATGGGGTTAGCGACCCCATCCCGTAGAAAAGCTAACTCGCTAAAAAAACGCTAACCAGAAAAAATAATTCAAACCATTTAAACTCTGCCCTGGGAGTTGAAGGAATAATTATGACGTCTCATGATGAAAGCCGAAATTCTTCGGAAGTCACGAGACCGATGCACCTTCTAACAACCAGAGCAACACTCTTTATAGGTACATGGAACGAAATCTTCGAGTAGCAAACCTAAAACCATGGAATAATATCATCTATAAGTACTTCTTAGTGGTGTACGAGATAGAAGGTGAAGATATATGTAATAATCAGAATATACAACCAGAAGAACTCTTTCAGTTAAATAAGTTATAGTCACTTTTTATGATCTGCTTTTTATGAACTGCATCAGTTTGGGCACCTGGGCAGTATCACAGCCCTCACACAAATCGAATGAGATTTGTGAGGCGCATATTTATCTGGTGCTTCCTTGTACCAATATTTATGTGTTCAAATAAATAAATAATAATAACTTTTTATGAAGAAAGTAAAAGAAGGTTGCAGCAGGGTTGCCACTGGCTTCTATTCTGAGCCATATCTGATAACGTCTCTAGCCACTGTGTTGCACCATCTCTCGGATTCCAGACAGGGAGTCGTGAAGGACCAACAGAAACCAGCCCTATGCAGCTTTCTTTCATACCACGATACCATGACATACACTGACCACCTCTCCGCTTTTTCCAACCAGTCCCAGAGTCAGCAAATAATGCATGACGTGGAATTCTCTGGGACGACATTCGTAGAACATGTTCAAGCCACCGAAGTCGGTGTTTCAAGATGGTGATACTAATTGGATTATCGTCTCTGCGCCCGAACACACGATGCCGAACCTCTACATTACTAACATGGTGTCGCCACTGGATGTCAGCAATCCTTCGGAGACAACGATGATCGAACACAGAGAGACGTCTAACATCCTCAACTCGGAGAGGCCAGGTTTCACAAGCATAGAGCAAAACTGTTCCCACCGACGTGTTGTAGATCCGACCTTTTACAGGCAGACTAACATCACGAAGGCGCCAAAGGTGGCCCAGATCGGCATAAGCCACTGTGGCTTTCATTATACGTGCATCGACCTTATCAGTCACGCCACCACCAGCACTTATGCAGCTACCTAGATACACGAACTTCTGGACTTTTTCAATCTGCTCACCACCTAGGGTGAGTACATGATTAGAGTCCTGCCAGTCATGTAAAAGTACTTTGCACTTCGAAAGTGCAAAGCACATACCGTACCTACGGACTAATATTTATTTATTTGATCACATACATATTGGTACAAAGGGCACCGGATACATATGCGCCACACGATACATATTTTCTAATGACTACCCTAAATATTCGTGTAGCAAACCTAAAAGCATGGAATAATACCGTCTATAAGTACTTATTAATGTTCTACGATACATAAGGTGAAGATATATTTGCTGTTTTGAAGTCAAAGTACTTCCATTTATTAACTGTAGAACCTTGACAACTACATTGGAGAGACACATAGAAAGTCATATGAGATTATTAGTCCCATAGCATTAAATATCTATTGTTTAAAATGAATGTTTAGATAGCCATTTCAGAAAGGCTAAAGTGTCATTAAAAAAACATGTATTATGATCATGTTATTCATGTATTGTTATTTCACTTTCCCTAGCATATACACTAACAGCAATTCTGCACCATAAGTAGGAACTATCCACTAACTACTAGTGAGTCACTGTAGGCAAAAAGGATAGACCCCTTTTAGAAGAAACAATATAGAATAGTCAAATTATTCTATCTCTTCATTTTAATCTGTCTAACAATAACGCTTTTTTGAAGCAGCTATCACACAGTTTGAGGACTAAAGTCTGTTTTGACAGATAAAAAGTAAAAATGCACTTAGACCAGTGAAATTAAGATCTTGAATCAAGTCAACTAACGTTTCTCAATAAAGAATATATACATACGCAGGAACAAGATAACTACACACATAATCTTATTGTTGGCAATATAACAGCACGAAACAGTGTAATACTGACTGAAGAGTATAGAGCTTATTATGGAATTTTTGTCGACAATCAAAAATGCAAGGTTAAATTCGTGTGTGAATAAATATATGGTAAAGAAACGAACCAGATATATTGTAAGGAGGAACAGTGGGTGTTCTTATTAAGGTATTTTTTGAAGTAGCACCAACCAGGTAGTTGTTGCAAACTTGCAAATTCGTCAAGGAATTCACTACTCTGAAAAAATAAACAATCAGTAAACTAAGAGGATGTACCTGAACCACTGGGCTGAATCGAGTGAAAAAATACCATCATGTGCGAAAAATTCAGCAGACTAAAAAGGGTTTGAAAATGTTAAAAAAGGCCTTCAATTACAGATTGCTGTTCCCCAGAATTTAGAGAACCCCTCTGCATAATGTAGCGCAATAACCAATTAAGGCGGTTCAAACTCCTTCAGTATCAAGGACAGGAGTCCAATCCACCTATATTAATCCTAGCAGTTTATGGTACTTTGACCATTCAATTTCTCTGTGAATGTATCAATAAAAAAGGTGCTGATATTGTGTGGTCTGTTAGAGTATTTCAATAGTTTACTACCCGATGCGAGAAACCAAACTCCAGATATAAACGATTTGATCTCGGTTTTTGAACTTTCTCAAAATTTCTTCTCAGATGATTAGTCCTGAAAAGAAGGAAATGATAAGACGTATTAATGAAAAATCATCCCTCAGTATACGGTACTAGAATTATATCACTTCGTAGTCGTGTTAAGGTAACGGATATGGGTCGAGGCGCCTAAGTGTGTGTTCATACAATAGGCCAGTGAGATCTTACATTATTTTTTCTCTTGTCACTGGACTTTTTCCAGTGTACCTGTTTCGCATTCGGGGCAAAGAGTCATTGTTTGAGTACCACATTTCGAAATGCAGCTTTTGAGAATTCGAGTATAGTAACTCGAACATTTCTTCATCCAAGTAACAAAATTACTCTGGGGCCTTTGCCAGAGCCAGCTTCAAGGGTGCCATTAGTCCTAAAGTCGTTGACTTTTTAAATCCCTTAGGTCTTTATATTCATTTACTTCAGCGAATTCCTTCTCATTTATGTAGTTATATCAATCATCATAAATATTTATTTCCATTACTAAATTATTTCTGAAATCAACTCCTAATGACAACCCATACATTCATTTAACCAGTGAATTTAGGTCGTCCTGAAGTAATATACTTTATGATATTGAAGATGCCACAGGTATTATAGTTCAACAACACTTCAACCAGAAACAACTTCGATAATTGAATGGTGCTCATCCAGTGAAATCAAAAGTCAGAAGCGAGGAGGTTCGAGGATATATTTGATAGGTTATCAATACATCGAAATGTGAATGATGTAAACGGGCTAGCGATCTCAAGAGAAGTTGAGCACCTCGTTCCCACTCGGGATCTGGTGGGGATGCATGACCGAGCGCCTTCAGTTACGTGAGTCCGTTAGAACTAATGTTGTCAGCATTCAATGTCGAACACTTACAGAGCTATTTATTTTGGAGATTTATTTACCTCTACAGATTTCTGGGGTAGTAATAACCCTAGGACGTGGCCAGCCAGGAGTTTAAATCCAACGAGGTTATTGTTAGTAAACACTTCTGATAGCTTGCTACGTTTAGCAGAGTCTGGCCGTCTTTCCTTACTATAAGGGAGCATGAGGTACAACATAGTGAGACAAAGTACAATCGAAATTTCGGTTCCTCGTAAACTTCATCGTTCTTTTTAACGTCTTTTCCAGCCATCCTAGAAAAGAAAAATAGAAAATGTAAGTGCATAAAGTGCGTAAAGACACAAAGCGAGTGGAAAAAGGCAAATAAACGCATGCACCTGCAACAGCGTAGCAGTGACTTTCAAGGAATTTTTTCCCCATTTGTTTTAGAAAAAAAGTTAAATACACCCATATGAGCAATAAAGCATTTCCTATTTTCTTTTGGAACAAACATATAGGTGTAAGCATATTATAATTTTTTTATTATATATAATACAAAGGGAAATCGAGATAAAACAAAGTGTTAACTGGTGTTTTACGTGCTTTAGTCGTTTAAATGTTCTGGAAATCTTACTGTTCTTCCAGAACGCGTTGTCTTAAGTTTATTTTCATATACTGCAGAAGTATCAACGCGTGTTAGCTGTTGGATGAGGTATTATAAGTGTGGTAGCCGTGTCGATCGATTTTACACTGCTTTCATTCGATCGATACTGATGCTTTCGTTAGTGCCGTTCCTATCGACTATATAGTACTGAGATTCACGCTGAAGAACTTTGAAAGGTCCTTCGTATGCTGATTCGAGAGGTCGTCAATGTGAGTCTCGACGTACGAAGACATGTGTACTATATCGTAAAACAGGTTGAACGAAAACATCAGTTGACCGCGATCGAGTGGAAACAGGTTTAACTGAACGCATTGCATTTGTAAGCCTGCTCGTGTAGGAATTTAGATCCATATTCATTGAAGAAAACGAAGGATCCACGAATTCTTCTGGAATTTGAAGTGTCGTTCCGTAAAAGAGTTGAAATGCAGTGGATCTAATGTCAGCCTTCACTGCATTGCGGATACCTAGTAAGACGAGCGGAAGAGCGTCTGTCCACTGTGAAATGTTTGTAGCTGATAGTGAAGCTTTTAGTTGTCGGTGAAAACGTTCTACCAACCCTTTAGCTTGTGGGTGGTAGGAGGTCGTTCGGAAACGAGTGAATCCTAATAGTTTAGTCAGACAACGGAAAAGCCCAGATTCGAACTGGTGTTCGCCCTTTGTATTGATGGTTGAAGAGCAGCTACCCATCGTTCGACAAAGGCACGGGCAACTGTTTGAGCAGTAATGTCTTTATAAGGTACTTCCGACCATCGAGTGAAACGGTCTACGCACGTTGAAAGGTAAGAGTATCTATCAATTGAATCTGGATAGGGTCCTACCAAATCCAGATGGACGTGGTTGAAACGAGCATCAGGGGTTTGAAAGAGCCTAAGGGACATTTTTTGTGTCTAACTACCTTAGATTTCTGGCAGCTTACACAGGAGCATGCTCACTCCCTCACGTCTTTATCCATACCAGGCCAGCTAAACCGTTCTGCTATGAGCTTGATGGATGCACGAACACCTGGATGAGAAAGATTGCGCAACGCATTGAAGACGTTGCGTCTATAATGTTTTGGTACGATTGGTCGATCTTTACCTGTAGATGTGTCACATTTTAAGGTTTGCTAACCTGTTTTCATCTGTTTATTTGCGTAGTTTAAGTGTTGTTGAGGATAACTCGTGCTGAAGATCAATGTTTTCTTTTTGAAACCGGGCGAGTTCCTTGAAAACTGCTCAAGGAACTCATAAGAGACAAGGCGTCTGCAACTACATTGTTTGCTCCAGAAATGTGTTGTATATCTGAAGTACACTACGAAACATAGTCCAGTTGTCGAGACTCACAAGGTAAGTACTTGTCTGAAGGTGAGCTTCAAGAGAGGGTAAGGGGTTCATGATCAGTAAAAAGTGAATTCTTGACCTTCGATAGTGTTGAAAAAGCCGTACAGCACAATACTTGGCTAGGAGTTTCCTACTGAAAGTGCTGTACGTCAATTCAGTGTCTAGCAACCGTCTCGAGAAAAATCCTAAAGGTTGCCAGGAGTGGTTAACCCAAAGTTGTAAGACTCCTCCGATTGCTGAGTTGGATGCGTCTACTGCGATACTGATGGGTGCTTGAGTGTCCTGGTGTGCCAGTATGGTTGCATTTAGCGATAAGTTCCACGGTTGTGGTGTTGTCCAGATCAATGGGTTTCACATTTCCACGAAGCTGGTAGGTCAAAGATTTCATAAGGGACGCACATTCTGGAATGAACCGTCTATAGAAACTTAGAAGGCCATAAAATTTTCAACTGCTTAATAGTGGTCGGCTCATAATAATCCAGAATGGCCGTCACTTTGCTTTCTAGAGGTCGGATGCCTTGCGTATCAATACTGTGTCTTAGGAAATCTAAGGAGTCTGTTTCGATTCAGCATTTCCGAATGTCTTTCAGTAATGCCATACTTTTGTAGTCGTTCGAACGCAATGTCCCGGTGATGGAGATGGGATTCTACATCAGGAATTGCTATCAAGCAGTCGTCAACATACGCATGTACGAAGATGAGACCTCGGAAAATGTCATCGATGAACCATTGAAAAGTCTGGACAGCATTTCTTAGGCCAAAAAACATTCGCGAAAACTCATAGAGTCTAAAAGCAGTGATGACAGCGGTTTTTAAAATATAGGTTACAGGTTTTAACCAAGTCAATTTTTGAAAAGACAGTTGTGCCTTTCAATGCAGCTGTCAAATCGTGAATGTGAGGCAATGCGTAACGATCGGGAATGGATTTCACATTTAAACGCCGATAATCACCAGTTGAACACCAATATTTACTACCCTTTTTAGGGACCATGTGAAAAGGAGATGTCCATGTGCTGTTTAATGGTTGAATTATTCCTAACTCTATGATGTGGTTGAATTCATTTTTGGCCAGCTTTTCGGCAGTCAGTCGGAGTGCTTTCGAGAATACAGGTGGTCCTGTAGTTGTTATGTGATGTGTAGAATTGCTGGTTGCACACGGTAATTTCGGTTGCGGTTGGTACATCCCAGAGGACTTATCGAGTGATGGTTGTTCGAATTGGTCCATTGTGTGACTCATTATGACTGAGGATAATCTGCAACCGAAAAAAGAAGTGACGCAAACAGATAAATTAGTGTTCCCGTCTACCAGCTTCCGTTTGCACGTATCAATGAGTAGATTGTAGTGTCGTAGGAGGTCTATACCAATGATTGGCAAAGAAACATCTGCAACCACGAAGATCAAATGAATGGGTTTGCGTAAGCTGACGTTAAGGTAAACGTACATTTTACTATATGTGGCGGATGGCTTTCCACTTGCCGCCTGTAAGTTTGAGACAGACTCGTGAAGCCGGTCGTTAGAATTTCCAGGAAGAACGCTAACGTCTGCGCTAGTATTGATGAGGTAGAGAATCTTCGTGATCACATCTGTGACCTAGAACAGATGGCTATGTTCGCCGGCTACGGTTGTCGCTAACGCATGCCGGCTGGGAAGTTTCCCGAATTGTTTTTCGTGTCGGTAGATTTGGAGTTGGGATAATTGCAGGGTTTTCTACAATTTCTAGAAGGGTTTCCATACTGCTTATTATACCAGCACCAGTCAGGGTTATCCGTCTATCGTCTATCTATAGACAGATCGCCTACGTAAAGTGTGTAGTAGCTCACATTCAACTGAATTTGTTCATATCTAATTTGGCGAAGCCGTTTTGCTAACCTATTTAACAGACAGAGTCATTGGTACAATAAGAACCTATCTATACTATTGTGCCCTTATTATATACTCTTGAGCATTGTTTACTGCCTATGCATATATTCATTCTGCTAGCCCTACTATTAATCGCTTAATTGATTCGACGATGTTTTTCTTAGAATGAAGAAATCTTGGCATTGGGAGATTTCGTAGTTTCTAGGATGCGGTCGGCAGATACAATCAGATGGTTTACGGCGTTGTTTTGAAACGAGATCAGCACAGCTTAAACCTGTCGAAATAGTTCGAATAAGAAAAATTGTCTTAAGAGGCCATCATCGGAAGTTCTTTGACCAATAACCTCTCTCATTCTTAACAATATGTCTCTCGCAGAACCATGTTGCATGTCGACATTATTAGGCAGTTGATCTGGCGTTATAACTCTACATTTCAGAATGGACCCTTTTAGTGTTTCGTAAGTTTCCGAAACATCAATAGTTACACATACTAGGTATGACGTACCTGTTGAATTCACGCGGTAGTGCCATTACCACCCCGAAGAATTGTGCGCGTGGATCAGGCATGCTGAGCTCGTAGAAATCAGCCATTACGTAGCAGATCCAAGTTTCAATACTGTCCGGCCAAAAGGGCATTAGCTGAAACCAGGGTGGTTTAAGAGTCTTGACCTTAAGTAGCTTAGGGGTCTGTTCTGTCATGGCGAATATAAAATATAGGGATAAACGAGGCTAAAATATTCAAAAATCGAGACGAAATATCACGACATACAAAAACCAAAGCAAAGCAATGATTTATGAAGTTCCAAAAAGGAACAGACCTACAGTTCATAGGTGAGTGTACCAGATCACTTTAAGCTCCCTAATGAAGATGCCACAGGTATTATAGTTCAACAACACTTCAACCAGAAACAACTTCGATAATTGAATGGTGCTCATCCAATGAAATCAAAAGTCAGAAGCGAGGAGGTTCGAGGATATATTTGATAGGTTATCAATACATCGAAATGTGAATGATGTAAACGGGCTAGCGATCTCAAGAGAAGTTGAGCACCTCGTTCCCACTCGGGATCTGGTGGGGATGCATGACCGAGCGCCTTCAGTTACGTGAGTCCGTTAGAACTAATGTTGTCAGCATTCAATGTCGAACACTTACAGAGCTATTTATTTTGGAGATTTATTTACCGCTAATAGGTTCATCGAAACCGGTCATAATTGAGGTTAGTGGCTTATCCTTTGCCGTCGGTAGGGAAGATATTTTATTTAAATATTCGAATAAGGTTTCAGCTATGACAATGTCATTTCTCGCCTACATCAGAAGAATTTCTTGTTCTGAAGGTGGCAGGATTATGCCAAATATGTAAATTCGCATATTAACATACAAGAACAATCTTTCAGAATCATTTTCACAATTAATCCTCTTCTTAACAAAATTCTATTTCTATTTATCAACGTTTAGCAGGCATTCTTAGTATGTAAAAATATACAGAAATTACTGGATTATTCACTGGCTCACTTACTCGGATTACCTCTCTAGGAAGAGTATAGGCCACCAACTACCACTCTTCATACCACTAGGTCCTAGGCAATCATTTCCAAATCTTCTCAGCTGTTGTTCATCCTTTTAATGGCCGATTCAAATTCTCAAAGCAGTGTGTTCTTTGGTCATCAACTTAACCGTTAATCATTACGATCCCATGTTAGAGACTGCCACGTGGTACAGTTGCATGATTTCTCAAGTATCTGTCATTATCCACTTATAACATCTTTTCATAATTTCCTGCTCAGTTGCAAACTATTTCGTTATTGTTAGGTCGGCTTACAATAAACTCTATCAGAGCCTCCAGAGAGGCTCATAAAGAGACCAACCAATCAGCGATTAGTTAGAAGCTATGCTACTAAAATGCTACTAAAATAACAAGGTCCTGATTGGCTGTTAACATACTGTTACTATGGGATCTCAAGGTCTTTTAGCTACTATAAAACCCCTGTTTTTCTGTACATAATTGAACCTTGTAGTAAAGTGCTTCTCTGATACTCGTGTCTTCTCTCTGGTCTTTCAAGTCGCTGAGTAGTGCTAGCCTGGGGTTATCCGAATAGCTAGGATCCGAATAAAGCGTTCAACCTACGAGCCATAACAGTTATCTTTCTTAGTAGACTGTTACTGATGTTATCTGGTCAACGGACGTTCAATATCTTACGCAAAGTACTGTTTGTAAATACTTGTACGTTATTGATGATAATTGTAGTAGTTCTCGACGTGTTTCAGCTCCATATAATAGATCTGTCTTGATGTTCCTATTGAAGATTGTGACTTTACTATTAGTTGACAGTTGTTTTGTATTCCATATGTTGTTCTTCAACAGCATGAATGTGGTTCTTACTTTGTCGATCCTCGCCTTTATGTCTGCATCGGATCCTCTTTGTTGATCAATGATGATATAGGACAAGTACGTGAACGTTTCCTCCTTTTCAAGAGTTTATCAATTAAGTATGATTGAGTTTATATTATCTGTGTATATGTATTACCAAGATGATTGAAGTATTCACCTACTGACTCACTCACTCATTTCAATTTGGCATCTTGCAGGAATGTAAAATTTTAAAATCATGTGAGCTAGTGATTGGTGAAACTTTTTGATGAGCGGTAGAAATAATAAACATCAAAAATATTTCTGAGGAAAGAATACCGAACAAGTTACTGCTTTTCCATGAAAGTAGATATTGTCTTTCGAGCAGTCATATTACTGATTGTTGTGAACGAAGACGTAGGTGGGAACGACTAACTTACAGAATATCTTGGTAAAATATGAGAACCATTCACTGATTACTTCATTTGCAAATTTCCGTCATTTGTCCATCACATTTTGTATTATTCTTCCAGTTCATAATTCTTTTCTACTCTATTCAACTCGATTTTCTTAGCCTTCTCCTGCCAGATTTTCTACTTCCGATTGGTGTTACATACTACTAATGTCTGTCAACAAGAGTAGCATACACTACACTTATAGAAAATTTAATATTTAGTTGTACAACGAGTTCAAAAATAAATCTAACCTAATTGTTAAAGAATAATATAATGAAATCACTCCATAAAACAACTTGAATGTAATGTAAGTTGGTTGGTACTCATTGATAGTGTGGTGTATACTACTTATGTCTGTCGACATAAGTAGTGTGTAACACCAACCAAAAGTCAACTGGCTGGCGGCAAAAGGTCAAGAAGATCGGATTGAAGAAAACAGAAACGGAATATTAAGGAATTTTGAGTCGAATGAATCATACAGAATGTAAAGAACATTTATTGGAAAATTTTCTAATAAAGTATTTAATACATGGTTGTTCCCAGCTGAGTCTTGTTCATATATACTACCTATGAAAAACATAGTTTATCAGAACTGTACTATTTCGTAGATATTTTGAGTATTGGGAATTTTTTTCAAATTTTACTGTATACCAGTAAAGTTAAGTTAATTACTATCGTGACGTGTAACTGCTGGTTGTATATCATATGTATATGACTCAGCAGGTGGTGAATGTCGTGGTCACTGGGTGTAAGTTGGATTTTGATGGCCCGGCAGGTCAACGAAGCTATGAAGGTCAACGCGCCGCACTCTCAACATTTTGACGGAGAGCGTGGCACAGACTACAGAAAGGAAGAAAGTGGCACGGTGAGCAGATCCCCCGCTAAAACGACTGCTTTAAAGGAAGGGATGATTGTGGTGTGTGCTACTGATGACGATAGATATAAGTAGTATTTATCATCGATAAAAAATTTATTCCCTTGAGGCAGAAGAGAACTGAATGAGAACTGAGTGTGAATAGTGCGGAAACAAAAGAACAATGAAGTCTGTGGCAGTTGATTGACATTTTGCAAATGAAGTACATACTGTATGGTTCCCAGATTTTACTAAGAGACTGTGTAATTCTGTATTCAAATACATTCGATTGTCCCGCACTTATGTTCTCATTCAATACCGTATGAGTCTTTATAGAAATTAAAATGAATTGAAAGTTTGTTACTACAAAATTGAACGATAAATCATCAAATTTGAACTATTAACAAAAATGTTAAAATCATTTCTATAATTTTAATCTTTAATGCTGAGGAGTCCCACAATAGGACGAAATGGCCATCCATTGCTTACAGGATTCCATGGTAGTCTAGATTCAATTGAATCATAATCTCAAGTATTAAAATGACTATAATATCCATAAAAACCCTTTTCTGATATTATTCAACATATACTCACTAGTGAATGACTTCAAGAGATATTTCCTAGAGTTCTATTGAGAGGCAGTGACCAGTGTAGTTCAACCAGGCCTGTTGTAGAAATATCAACTCACTGAAAACAACTGGTGAATGGTTGCTCAATTTTGTGGATCCGTTGAAGTTGGACGTTAACACCGTTGGATGCCGGCTTGCTCAGTGGTCTAGAGGTTAAACGCTCGCGTGTGAGACGGATAGGTTGTGGGTTGGAATCTCGTGAGGCAGGATCGTGGACTGCTAAGGAGTCTGACAATAGAACGGAACGGCCATCTAGTGCTTCTGGTTTTTCCATGGTGGTTTAGCACCAATCGACTCATGATTTCAACTATGAAAATTTTAATATTTATCTAAAAGAGTTTAATTATTTATGTCTCAAAATCATTAGTAACAATCATAATTGAAAGGGGATTTGTGGAGATTTCAGTATATTTCAAAGTTGAAACCATGAGTCAATTGGAGCTAAACCACCATGGAAAACCTAGAAGCACTAGATGGCCGTTCCG
>NW_017386027.1:132755-188637 GCF_000237925.1 Schistosoma mansoni | reverse complement strand
GGCCGTCCAGTGCTTCCAGGTTTTCCATGGTGATCTAGCTTCAATTGACTCATGGTTTCAACTTTGAAATATACTGAAATCTCCACAAATCCCCTTTCAATTATGATTGTTACTAATGATTTTGAGACATAAATAATTAAACTCTTTTAGATAAATATTAAAATTTTCATGGTTGAAATCATGAGTCAATTGGAGCTAAACCACCATGGAAAACCTAGAAGCACTAGATGGCCGTTCCGTTCTGTTGTGAGGCTCCTCAGCAGTTCACGATCCTGCCACACGAGATACCAACCCAGAACCTATCTGTCTCACTCGCGAGCGTTTAACCACTGAGCAAGCCGGCATCCAACGGTGTTAACGTCCAACTTCAACGGATCCTCGAAATTGAGCAACCATTCACCAATTGTTTTCAGTGAGTTGATATCTCTACAACAGGCCTGGTTGAACTCCACTGATCACTGCCTCTCAATAGAACTCCAGGAAGTATCTCTTGAAGTCATTCACTGGTGAGTATATGTTGGATAATATCAGAAATGGGTTTTTATGGATATTATAGTCATTTTAATAGTTGAGATTATGATTCAATTGAATCTAGACTACCATGGAAAACATGTAAGCAATGGATGGCCATTTCGTCCTATTGTGGGACTCCTCAGCATTAAATATTAAAATTATATAAATGATTTTAACATTTGTGTTACTAGTACAAATTTGATGATTTATCGTTCAATTTTGTAGTAACAAACTTTCAACTCATTTTAATTTCTATAAAGACTCATAAGGTATTGAATGATAACATAAGTGCGGGACAATCGAATGTATTTGAATACAGAATTACAGAATCTCTTATAAAAAACCGAGGACCATACAGTATGTACTTCATTTGCAAAATGTCAATCAAATGTCACAGACTTCATTGTTCTTTTGTTTCCGCACTATTCACACTCAGTTCTCATTCAGTTCTCTTATGCCTCAAGGCAATAAATTTTTTATCAATGATAAATACTACTTATATCTATCGTCATCAGTAGCACACACCACACTCATCCCTTCCTTTAAAGCAGTCGTCTTAGTGGTGAACTTGCTCACTGTGCCACTTTCTTTTTTTGTATAGTATGTGCCACGTTATCCGTCAAAATGACGGGTGTGCGGCGCGTTGACCTTCTTAGCTTCGTTGACCTGCGGGCGCCCTCACAATCCAACCCGACACCCATTAACCCCCACATTCAAATCGGATTCCACTGCTAGCCACTATCCACCTTTGCTTGTGAATTAAGGGTATATCGAATCGATACGCACAGTATACACATATGCCAATAAGAGACTGACCAGTTGCAGTCCTAAACGTCAATGGGAAGATTCAAACAAACAATACCAAGTTAATTGATTGATATTTTACAAATTAACTGTTTACTATATGGTTATCAGAATTTAGTGAGATAATTTGTAATTTGTGCTTAAATAATTCGATTGTCCCTAGTCGTGTTCTGTCTATTACACTAGTACTAACCATCAATTGTAAATCATAATCCTTTTTCTTTATACTACTTCATAATTCATATTTATCTCTGGCACGTAGGTGGGCATTCTCAAGGTTACTTCGATGTTGCTGAAAGGTTGTCTATAAATTATGGTCTCATCAACTAACATTTTGTTGAATAGACTGATTTTAAATTCTTTAAGATCATAAACAACCTACATTGAAGATGATTAAAGTAACAGAGTTGTTTTAAAAAAGTGTCGACCTTGACCTTGGATAAATATAATTTTTAGATTACTACTGAAGAAATTTAAAAAGACCAGACTAAATCTTTTAGACACCATTTAAACAAATTTGTAATGATGTGATCAGTATCATCATCATCATCAAAGTAAACAAATTTTTTGGTACATCTAATTTAAGTCAGTAATTGGTAGAATATGAGTTGAATGAACAAATATGAAAATAAAGAACACAGCTAATACACATGAAACTATATTGGTTCCGACATTTTAGTAGATATCTAAAAGAAATCAATATTCAATGATAAACCTTGATGATCAGAAGGAGGTCTTGTGAAGATTTCAGTATTTTTCATAGTTGAAATCATGAGTCAATTGAAGCTAGACCATCATAGAAAACCTGGAAGCACTGGACGGCTGTTTCGTCCTATTCTGGGACTCCTCAGCAGTGCACGTCCACGATCCCGCCTCACGAGATTCGAACCCAGGACCTACCCGTCTCCCTACAAGACATCTTGGTACCTTGAAGTTGATGCTTCTTCGATCCCTTTTCAAATGTCCTTCATAATAGTTTTTTCTTCTTTCAGTAGATCTTGTAAGGTTCGGAACCTGTTGTTGAGTTACCTCGAGTTTGTCAGTATGTCGAAAGAAGGCTCTATTGAACCTTTGTAATGTTGTTTGTCCAGATGTACAATGCTTCTTTAGCTTTAGTTTCATTTTGGCAACCACTAGGTGGTGATCTGAAGCCATATCAGCTTTTCTGCTTGTTCACATGTCTTTCGTCGACTTTTTGAAATTTTTAATGATGCAAATATGATCGATCTGATTCTCCGTAATGTGATCCGGTGAAGCCTGTCTAACTTTTTATATGTATTTGTGTGGGAATACTGTATTGCCTATAACCCTATTGGTGAAAGCAGAAGTCTACTGTAGCGGTAAATAAATCCCTGTAATCAATAGCTCTGTAAGTGTTCGACATTGAATGTTGACCGCATTAGTTTTAGTGGACTCACCTAAAGGAAGGCGCTCGGTCATGCATCCACACCAGATCACTAGCCAGTTTAGATCAGTCACTTCTCGATAAATTGATAACCTATCAAATATATCCTCGAACCTGCTCTCTTCTGACTTTTGATTTCATTGGGTGGGTGCAATTCAATTATAGGTGTTACTGCTAAAGTGTTGTTGAATTACCATGTATAAAGAATTGTTTAAGGGGTTAAGGCTATGGTAGAATGATAGATTTTCATGTGAAAACTAAGGAAAGTAACATCTAGAAAACCTTATAGAAAGAGCATGATTTTTGAAGTTTAGTTAACTTATTCCGTATGAGAAAATCAATCGATATTATTCTGATGTTGGACTTTGTCGTCAACATATACAAAGTCAGATAACGAATAAAGAAAATAAAAGACATTTCAGTACAGAAAAAAGTCTTACTCAAAAACTTCAAAAGTCGGTTTCAGATATCGTATCTCATTTATATACAACGTATATCGGCATGATCCTTGTTAGTACTGTTAGTGGTCTTTAAGTCTGCTGTTTTTTAAGTCGAAGTTTCATTAATATACTCGGAATCATGGTCATTTTTGATAATTAATTATAATTGAAATATTGAGTCAATTGAAGCTAGACCACCATGGAAAACATGGAAACACTGGACGGCCAACTCGTCCTATTATGGGACTCCCCAGTGGCAGTGCGCATTCACGATCCCGCACTCGCGAGATTTCAACTCAAGACCTACCAGTCTCGAGCCAGAGAACTTAACCGATAGACCACTGAGCCGGCATCCGACAGTGTTAATGTCTAACTTCAACCAATCCACGAAGTTTGAGCAACCGTTTACCAATTGTCTTCATTGAGTTGATATCTCTATAACAGACGTGGTTGAACTCCACTGGTCATTGCTTCCCACTAGAACTCAAGGAATCATCCCTTGAAGTCAGTCACTAGTGAGCATATGATTATAGATCAGAAGGGGTTTTGTGGAGATTTCAATATTTTTCATAATTGAAGTTATGAAATTGCGAGACTGGTAGGTCCTGAGTTTGAATCTCACGAAGAGGGACCGTGGATGCGCACTGCTGAGGAGTCCCATGATGGGACGAAACGGCCGTCCAGTGCTTCCAGGTTTTCCATGGTGGTCTAGCTTCAAATGACTCATGATTTCAACTATGCAAATACTGAAATCTCCAGAAAACCGTTTCTGAATTATTTGTAAAGTCTATTTATTGAGTCATTGATAAGTAGTCAATTAACTCTTCATAATTAAGAATGAATTGAATCTATGGTACTACTCGATGAGATTAATAATCTGTAAACTTGTGTACAGAATAAATTCACTAGAGTATTGTTTGTTTGAATCTTCCCATTGATGTTTAGGATTGCAACTGGTCAGTCTCTTATTGGCATATGTGCATTCTGTGCGTATTGCTTCGATATAGCCTTAATTCACAAGTATTATAAGCAAAGATGGATAGTGGTTAGCAGTGGAATCTAGTTTGAGGCGCGTTTCGTCCTATTTAGGACTCATCAGCTGGATGTACCTGCATCTCAGAGTTGATGAAATGAATTATGAAAATTTAAACAACACCGGTGTTGCTCACATTTATTGACAAAGGCAAAAGGATTTACTTAGCCTAAGTATTGAATTTTGATAAATGTTTAACCATATACTTTGATAGGTTTAGGTGTTTTCATTGACTGGGTATAACTTATAGCTTGTTTTGACTTGTTTCAACGTTATACTACATCCAGTAAAGATAAGAGACTTTCCAAATTGCTTATTATAGTTTTATAAACGTGTATATGGTTACAATAGTGTGAAGACTGATGTAAATGAGTCAAACGTTTTCTCTCCATAATCAGCAAGCATTTAAACCAGTACTTAATCAACCAATGTCCAGCTTGCTACTAATAACTAGCCATAGGATAAATTTCTACATTCTTTGCAGTGTATTCATAAACTCTGTAACTGGAAAAGTCAAGAATATGTTAAGAGCCTATTGAAGGTATTGATCACATACATTTACGCATGACTAAAATTTAGTATTTTTAGTACATCCAAATTGAATATGTGGTTGACTGGTACTATGTTTATCGACAAAATCCGAAAGACATTTATTTGATCTTGTATAGCGATGTCTGTATGCATTTTCAACGTGCGTTGAATTACATGTAGAGTTTTCTTCCTAGTACTCTGTCAGTCTGCTGTGTTTGCTTATTCGAAGCAAGTTTATGACGAAAGTATATTCACATCTCTGGAAGATGTGGAATCTTTCACGTGCCTGGCCTTCATCATCATCAATCAACAAGGAGGATATAATTCAGACTTAAAGGCAAGGATTGACAAAGTAAGAAACACATTCATACTGTTGGAGAACAACATATGGAACACCAAACAACTGTCAACCAATATTCGCAAAAAGCGATACAGAAAAATGATAAGGAATCCAATGTAAAGTAAATCAAACGGTGGAATAACTTATTTGTATTCAGTGAAACTGATGAAAAAAGGCTATCAGACAATTCATACATAAATAAAGGAAAACCGAGATCTTTAATTACAACACAGAGAACCTGTGAGAGATGTGGGAACGTTCACGTACTTGGCCTACAGCATTATCGATCAACAAGGAGGATCCAATGCAGACGTAAAGGCGAGGATTGACAAAGTAAGAAACACGTTCTCTCTGTTGGAGAATAACATATGTAACTCAAAACAACTGTCAACAAATATCAAAGTCACAATCTTCAATATGAACTACAAGACAGTTCTACTATATGGAGAAGAACTACTACAATCGTCATCAATAATGTATAAGTATTTACAAACACTTTTCTGCGTAAGATATTGAATGTCAGTTGATGGCATAACATCAGTAACAGTCTACTGTGTAGGATAACAAATGAGGTTGCAACTGAGGAGGACATTATGAAAAGACAGATACTTGAGAAATCATCAAACCGCATCACGTGACAATTGCTAACATGGGATCGTGAAGGTAAATGGATAAGAGAAAGACCAAAAGAGAAACTGCGTTGAGAATTGTAAGCCGACATGGTATTAATGAATAACAACTGGAAATGATTGTTCAGAACAGGGTTGCATGATCAATGCTGGTGGTTTGCCTACGCTCCTCCATGAAGGGTAACAAGTGTAAGTAGCGAAGTAATGGAACCATATTAATATTGAAACCCGATGTGTTAACTCTCATTATATCTGCATATCAAGTCAATATTATTGACACTACTTAAACTTTGTTGATTTAGCTAACTAACTTGTTTAAACAGAATCATTGCCAATCAAGTAAACTGTATTCCTGTAACTATTATATCTTAAGCATAATATAACTGAATACACATACACACACACATAGAGACCATTAGAAATGTAATAACAATATATGATTGTTAGTAATATAGATATGTAAATGTGTTAAGTAAACATTCATTACTATCATACTGATAAACAGACATACTTACTCATTTCATACTCTTATATTTAATTATGATATACCTTAGTAACTAAATAAAGGTTACAAACATAACCTTGATCATTATTATCATACTTATTTATTCACTTACTTACCTACGCCTGTTACCCCTCGTGGAGGAGCGAGCATAGGCCGCCCACTAACATTCTCCATCATATGATCTAATGAGTTTTGGTTCGTTTTTTTGGAATTAAATTTTATGTATATATAAAGTGTAGTTGACAAGTGAAATTCACAAATTATTGAATTACACATACCATACCATTCAATTCATCTCTCTCTATATATATACATTCAACCCTTTTGATTCAACCCTTCGATCCAACACTTTGATCCAACCCTTTTGGTTCAACACTTTTGATCCGACCCTTTTGATCCAACCTTTTGATATTCAAATCATGTCTATCAATCAATTAACTCAAGAACAATGGGATGATTTATTTCATAAATATAAATCATTACGTGAATCAAATAATATTGCATGGGATGATATAAAAACTGCATTAGAAGTTGTTGGTGTCTCTGTTGCTGGTCATGAAATAAGAGATTTAGTTGGACAACAAAGAAATTGGCTTAATCCAGATGAATTTCATGAATTATATAAAAAAGCAAAAGATTTAAAAGATACAACAAAAGCTATTAGCAAAGCTTTATTATTAAAACATGCTGAAGATGTGAAGGTATGTTCTGTCGGTATATTCTACATTGTTATGATCTTATATTTCACTCATGTTATTGATGAGTTACATGAAAGTTCTTTTTTAAAATAACCGTGAACCGAATGTGACAGATAAATGTCGGCTGAAAGTTCAAGGATCGAACCCACATTATCTGTTTTCATTCACTCTTGAAGAACATAGCTAAACAATATAATCTACCGGTTGACTTACTTACATGGTTGTTTTTAATATAGAAATGAGAATATATTCTAACTTAGGTTTAACGAATCCACTTAGTGATTTATATGGTAATCAAGAATTCTGATGAATAGTCGATAGTATAGACGAAGATGGTTAGTGTTTAGCAGTGGAATCTAGGACGCGCGTTTCGTCCTATTTGGGGCTCGTCAGCTGGATATACCAAGTGAATTTATTTTAGTTGACAGTGTTTCAAACAAAAACTTTATAACTAGTAATTTGTGTCAGATTTCATATAACTCGATTCATTATAAATAAACACTATCGTTATGTTGAATGAAAACTAAGTGGTTTATTGTGATAGTCAATCCATATATATCGGTATCTTTTGACATAGTGGGTGACTATGAACAACATTATTATTCTCTGCATAAAGAACTTCAACAAGTTTCAGTTTTCGTACTTCTTGGTCTATCCTGACGATAGATATTGATTGATCATCAGTGAGAAGTTATGCGTCCAGTCACTCACATTCCCAATTAAGTACTTCTTTCCGCTGAATATTGCCAGTAACTACAATGTCACTGGTTGTGTTCTTTTCAAACTTATACAGAAAAAGGTTGGATACTTTTCAGAGACGCACCTGAATAGATTATGCGATTAATAGCCATAACGATGTATTAAAAAAACAAAACAAAATTAGATGACTTGTTGAAATATCTAGATGATAGGAACATGCATTCCAGATGTTCAAGCAGGCTACCAACTCTTTTTGTTTATAACAATATGAAGCGATAAATTTGTACGAATATTCTTCAACATGTGAATGAATAATTTAACAGAAATCTACCTCAGTACAATAGAAGATGGTCGCTCAATTTCGTGGATTGGTTGAAGTTAGAAATTAACATCGGTTAAGTGTTCTGGCGCGAGACTTATAGGTTTTAGCTTGGAATCTCTCAAGGCGGGATAGTGGATGTGCACTGCTGAGGATTCCTACAATAGGACAAAACAGCCGTCCAGTGTTTCCACGTTTTCCATGACAGTTTAGCTTCAATTGACTCATAATTTCAGTGGTTACAATCGCTGATATTATTTCAAATATAAAGGGATATATATTGTTATAATTAGACATAAATCTATGGTTTAGACCAGTAGAATGTACCATAGTAGTAATTCCCTTCAATAAATATGTTAGATTTGTTAGACTACAGTATTACATAATTGAAAGTTTCTTTCAATGTTCTTGTATTTAACCAAAAGCCTAAGTGTTTTATTTTTTTTCATGTTTGTACAAGTTAATTTGTGTTCACTTCAATGAAAAATATCCATTAGAAAGTACTGATGTATATACTTATTGAATACCTTCAGTTATTACTGTAGTGAACAAGAAGACTATTGAGGATAATAGAAAATTACAGACTAGATCAGTAAAATTTGACAATCGTACAGCACACAGTTAGTTTGCCGACCATCAATCAATTGTCTCAATCTTGACCATTCCTTCTGGAAGTATCAGTCCATAGTCTCCGAATAATATTGTTCCGTTCTTTCCTTATCCATCTTCTACTGAAATACATTCAATGCCTGACCATCACCATATATTACTTATATGGATATAAGTAACCTACACCACATTATTACTTGTTAGTAGTTCTAAGTAAACCCATCAATATCAAGATTGATTAATGAACATAACCATTTATTATAATTTTGATTTCATGGTTAGCTTCTTTCATATGATGGTAAGCACAAACATTCATGTAATCTTGGCAACTTCTAAACGGTGATATTAATAATTTATAGACGAACCAATCAGATTTAAGAAAGATTTTGAATTTTGGCAATGAAATTCATTCACTCATTTGGCTTAATACCCTTTTTGGCATTATAGCTGATATCAGTTCATGATGAAAACAATAAATTTAATTTCACTTATTATTACTTGTTTAAATCTTCCCATTAATGTTTAAGACTGCAATTGGTCAGTCTCTTATTGGCATATGTGCATACTGTGCATATTGCCTAGATATAGCCTTAATTCACAAGCATTGTAAGCAAAGATGGATAGTGGCTAGCAGTGGAATCCAGTTTGACTCGCGTTTCGTCCTATTTGGGACTGGTCAGCCGGACATATCTGCATCTCAGTTTTTGTTCACTCTGGGACTAGAACCCAGTTCATCTGTAAATCTTCATCGTAATTCCTCATACTGATATATAACCCACATTCAACCGTAGTAAGTAAATAGACATTTCAAGGTTATTTTAACATTACTCAAAGGTCCATCATAAATTATAGTCTAACCTTCTAAAGTTTGTGTACAAGAGGATTCGATGAACTAGTTGGATAAGTTTATTTGAATTGTCGATACAGTTATACTTCTTCCTAAATTCAATCAATGTCATGAAGTTAACTGACTGATACTGATAACAACAATAAGGTGATAATCATATATTGGCTGAAAGATTATCATTACATTCAATGAAATCTGTATACAATCTTAACTATTTCCAATCTGAGAACCATACAGTATATATATCATTTGTAAAATGTCCATCCATTATCTTGGACTTTGTTGTTTCTTCATTCCTATATAAACACTCTCTGTTCTCATACTCAACTGTTCGATCTTCTTAACTTTTTGCCGCCAGACATCATACTTTTGATAGATGATACATACTACTTATATCTGTTGACGTCCACCATACAAGAACTGAGTCTCTTAAACTAGATAAAGTCGATCTAGCCGGAAAACATCGTTTTCAGTTTCTTTCATCAAACCAAATTAGTTCACATCACTGTACTGAAGTAATGCTTGTCATTGAGATATTAAAATATTTTGAATCATTTCAATCAGTCAGCTGAGATTACTGAATCTTTCAAAAGATCTTAAAGTGAAACTGTCATATGAATCTTGAATACATTAGACCTAGTAAACTTTAAATCTATTATTGGATATGTTAATCCAGGATAATCGACTTTAACAGAACCTTCTCCATCCAGAGTTGGATGAAGAATGCTGGTGAGTGGCCTATGCTCCTCCACGAGGGGTAACAGGCGTAAGTAAGTAAGTAAGAACCTTCAATATTATGTCCTTTATTTAGTGAATAAAGAACACAAAACTGTCTATATTGGGGTACAATCATTATTCATTGAATTCTATCTATTTATTTTTTTTGTTTTAGTCATTTACTGTTGGCAAAAATGATACTGATACTAGACATTCAGTTAGTAAAGCAGAAGAAAGAGGTTTTACACTATGGATCAATAAACGTTTAGGTCATGATGTCGAATTGCAAGATGGTATTCTACCAGTTGATCCATCAGTTGATGGTCAATTGTATCAACGTTGTAAAAATGGGATATTGTTGTGTAAACTTGTCAATGTGGCTAGTCCAAATACTATTGATGAACGAAGTATAAATAGAGGACCTAGTTTGAAGAATGTTTTTAATGTAAGTGATTGTTTTGTTGCTATTGTTGTTTTAATCGTTGTCATTATTCTACCATAATTGTACTAGTATAATTATATTTTATTTGATCATCAATATTTGTCGTATTCAATATATTCATGAGAGAAGAGTGATGCCTCTGTAGTTATCACACTTGCCAAGATCGCCTTTTTTGTATTTCGCTCAGAAGTCCTTCTTTTCAGTCTGTCGGTACTTGTTCTTTATCGTAAATCTTACTGAAGAGAATGTGGAGTATCTTGACAGTTGCTGCTACATCTGCTTTCAGTGCCTCTGTCGGAGTGTTGTCTGGCCCCGCTGCTTTGCCGCTCTTGATTTGTCTGATGGCCAAGCTGATCTCTTCAATTGTTGGTGGGTCAACATCGATTGGGAGGTCCGTGGGTGCTACTTCGATGTTGAGTGGGTTCAGTGAAGCTGGCAAATTCAAGAGTTCTTTGATGTGTTCTACCAACCTGTTTCACTGTTCTTCAATGTGGATAATTAATCTTCCTTCCTTGCTTCTCACTGTTCGTTCTGGTTTACGGTAATTTCCAGCGAGTTTCTTTGTTGTGTCATACAGTTGTCTCATGATTCCTTCTCTCGCAGCCTTTTCCGCTGTCATTGCTTAATCTTCCAAATATTTACGTTTGTCGGTTCTGATACTCCTCTTCACTTGCTTGTTTACTTCTGTGTATTCGAGCTGTACCTTGGTTTTCTCTGTTCTTGTTCGGCTAGTATTGATTCCAGCCTTCTTGTTCTTCCTTTCTTGAATCTTATCCAGTGTATCGACAGTGATCCATTCCTTAAGTTGGTGCTTCTTATGGCCCAGAACCCCTGACATGTTGAAGCGATTGCCTGCTTGATCCCATCTCAAATGTTCTCTATGGTAGTTCCCTCTTCATTGAGTAGATCATGAAAGGCCTGTAACCTATTGCTGAGGGCTATATTGAATTTCTTGAGTCTGTCAGTATCTCGAAGAAAGGCCGTATTAAACTTTTATGATATTGTCCCTCCCGTTATCCAGGGCTTCTAGAGTGATGATCTGATGCTATATCAGCTCCTTTCCTGGTTCTCACGTCCTCCGCCGTTCTTCTGAAGTTAATATTGATACAGATATTGTCGATTTGGTCCTGTGAAGTTTGATCCGGCGACGTCCATGTGGCTTTGTGTATGCGTTTTTGTGGGAATATAGTGCCACCCATTACCAGTTTGTTGAAGACATATAGGTTCGCAATTCTCTCACCGTTTTCGTTCTTTTCTCCCAGTCCATGTAGTCCCATGACGTATTCGTATCCAGTGTTGTTCATTCCAACATTGGCATTTAAATTTTACATCAGAATGGTCAGGTCCTTTGTTAGGCACCTCACTTTGATTAAGTGCAACCTGTCGTAGGATTGAACTTTAACGTCTTCATAGTATTCGCTGGTAGGTGCATAGCATTGGATGACGTCCATTGTAATGCCCTCTTTTTATGTTTTGAATGAGAATTTGATGATCCTGGTTTCATAAGATTCCCATCCTATAAGTGCATTTTGTGCTTGTTTGGATAGCATCCATGCCACTCCTTGTGCATGTGGGGCATTTTCTTCTTCATAGCCGGAGTATAGCTGAAGCTCTCCTGAAGATATTTGTTGTTGTTCAACCTGCATCCAATGTGTTTCACTGATCATAAGCACCCCCAGGTTGTATTTCCTCATTTCTGAGAAGAGGAGACTGTGGAAGACTCTACCGGTCTCCCACATTGTCCGGACGTTCCATGTAGCCATAAAAAGTGTAGCTCTGTTTGTTAGAATGGGTATTGGCCTCGTGGCTACTGAAGGAACTCAGCCTTCATCATGAGGTGTTATAACTCTTCTAAATGAGGGCATTCTAACTTCCACGGCAGAGTTTAAATAGTCCGAATTATTTCTTCTGGTCAGCAATTTTTTTAGAGAGTTAGTTTTCCAAGGGATGGGGTCACTAACTCCATGCCCAACCCACCTCTTTTATCCGGGTTTGGGACCGGCAGTAACCACAGAAGGGCTACAAGGAGAGTTGACGTAGAATAGTGGTATAACTAATTTTGAGGAGGCACTCTAGAAAAGAAATAGCATAGGCTGTAGGCTTTCTGTCCTTACTACATAAATCTGAACTTAAATAAAAGCCAAAAATTGTTACATCAAGTATCTGTACTAGTTATAACATTAAAATTCTAATAGTAATTTTGGAAGTCATTCAACTGTAAAGAAATTTATTATCAATATTAATATCCTAATAAATTTAAAGCAATTAGTCCCTTTGATAAATTTGGATAGTTAGATTTATGAGTCAATCTAAGCTAAATTACCACTGAAAACCTGAAAGCCTTGGACGGCCATAACCAATAGAGTCCATTCGGTGTTGGGTTGAGACAGTTATCAACAAATAATGGATGAAGGGTTGCGTATGATCATGGATTGACTAGAGTTAAACATTAACACCGTTGGATGTCGACCCAGTGGTCTATAGGTTAAACATTTGGACGCGAGAATGGAACTCACAGATTTTCAAAAGGATAAACAGTCTATATTGAATTGAAATGAAATAAACTGGAGAAAGGATTTACTAGCAGTGATAAATTTTTTATCTAAAGTATTCTAAACTACACCCGTTAGAATCGATTTACAGAGATAACTTCCATTGATTCCGTCATCTTCAACTGATGGGATTTTGCCTAATAGTTTAAAATGAAACATATTATTATTTACAATTCACTGTTTAACCAAAACTGATTGTTTGTATCAGTCAAGTACCATGTTGTGACCCTAAATCTTCTCAAATAAAAAGTGGTTGAAATTTGATAAAATTAGGCATTAGGTCAGAACACTCTACTAACATCGTCAGATTGTTTTCGGACTGAAACTTTCTCTATGAGTTCCCAATGAATAAACGTAGCAACCTGGGGGAAAACTGTAACATTTCATTGCAAACTTTGATATATCTGTTACTTCCAAGTAAGTGAGGTATTCTTTGGAACCGACAGTTTAGTGATCTAAGTCGTTTGATGATCACATTCCTACTTTATTGATAAAATTCAGTCAGTACTAAGGATTAAATATTTGACAGACATTCCCAAAAGTTATGAAACAAACGTCAGTGTATGGTCTATGTATTTAAACTTCTACTAAAAAACAGTATGGAAATGGCTCAGTGGTTAAGGGATCCGGTTTTCAATCACTAGCTTTCTTGTTCGAGTCCCACTTTGCTTGTTTCAATTCAGGCAGCTAGATAGAATCATTGACCCTGACACATGTAATGTAATTGAATGCTGAGTACATGAATTGGTACTAATTGAGTTTTATCATCTTTTGAAACTCGATTTGTAACATCAACCTTATGGACAATTCATGATCTACGAACAAGGGGATAAGCCTAATGAGCTGAAAAGTTTATTATATCCGATCCGGTGGTCTATAATCAGAACATATTGACATTCATATTTCATACATTTCATTAAACACTTAGATCTAGTCAAAGTTTTTTTTTTCAAACAAACTACATTCATTAAATCCATTATCATTTACATAATTCAATCAATACTGTCAAGGTCTTTCTATTCTAAATAATGAATGATCTGTTTAGTACCGTTTTGTCAGTCACAAGTATTAGTTTATTAGTGTTTTCAATCAGATATGGATACTATCGTATACATGTGGTTAATATTTATGTGCTGATATATATGCTGTAAACATTCAATGTTACAAAGTAGTCACAATATCAATACTTTACAGGATAGTTTTTGATTGAAAATATAGACTTTTGTTTATTTTAATATTAACAGTAGGGGTTTTGTGGAGATTTTAGTAATTTTATAGAGTTGAGATCATGAGTCAATTGAAGTTAGACCACCATGGGAAACCTGGAAGCACTGAATGGCGGTTTCATCCTATTGTGGAACTCTTCAGCAGTGCGCATTCACAATCCCGCATCTCGAGATTCGAGCCCAGGACCTACTAATCTCACACCAGAGCACTTAACCAATCAACCACTGAGCCGGCATTCAACGGTGATATTGTCTAACTTCAACCAATCCACGGGATCGTGGTTGTGCATTGCTGAGGAGTCCCACAATAGGATGAAAAGGCCATCCCGTGCTTCCAGATTTTCCTTGGTGGTCTAGCTTCAATTGACTCATGATCTCAACTTTATAATATTTTAATGTTAGTTAGAAATAGTCTACTGTGACCATGTTATGTGTTCCATTCATTCTTACTCAATAAGAATTGTTCAGAATCATTAGTAACGTTCATAAAGTATTGAACATACCATCAGTATTGTAGTTTGACAACTCCTTACCAGTAATACCTTCTATAATCGAATTGCGTCCACCCAATTAAAATCAGAAGTCAGAAGAGAGGAGGTTAGAAGATATATTTGATGGGTTATCAATATATCGAGAAGTGACTGATCTAATCTGGAGAATGATCGTAGGAGTTGTTTCCCACGTCGTCCTGTAATCTGATTTGGTACGGATGCATGATCGAGCGCCTTCAGCTAAACGAGTCCACTAAAACTACTTTGGTCAGCATCCAATGTCGAACACTTACACAGCTATTTATTTTGGGGAATTATTTACAGCTACAGTATCTACAGACGATTTAGAGACCAGGTAGATGCAGTAGTCATGTGATTGACTTGATATACGTGGAATGTTTGGAAATGTCAATGATTATTTAATGTCTACCTATTGGTTAATTTGGATAGTGGGGTTTTTGATTAGTTTAAGTTGTCGATGATATAATTCACTGATTGAATTCAATTACGGTATCTACCGGAGCTAGGGTGTACGGTATGAGATTTCTAATAAGTTTGAACTCACGACTTTCTAAGCGATCACGTTCAATTAATATTGTTGAATGATCTCAAAACCATGACCGAAGCCCTCTATAGATATCTTTTGATGACATGTGTAAACTAACAAACAAAAATAATAAAAACTAGGCTTCTTACTGATTGTATTCAGCTAGCAAATATCAATGTAACTAAGTATTGTGTAACGCAAGAGAAGTCTTCAACAGGTCCCGGTAACTACATTTATCTATTAATTAATTAATTAATTTATTTATTTAAACACATAAATATTGGTACAAAGGGGACATCAGATATATATGCGCCACAAAAATCTCATTCGATTTGTGTGAGGGCTATGATACTGCTCAGATGCCCAAACTGAAGCAGGTGGTGTTCTTAGGGGGCCACACCCGAAGCCTTTGACCTAAAAGTCTGATTCACAATGCAGTGGAGCATCGTAAGGAGATGCAGTCCCATAGTAGTCTGTGACCAACGATTGAGTCACACGCCATTTGTTCCCTCACGATACTGGAGCCCATGTGCACCATTGGTTTGGAATCAGGGTTTTCCAACTCCCCCAGGTGGACACGGAGAGTGTCTACCAACCCGGTTAAAGCGCCGGACATTTGGTTTTCGTCCTCTCACTTTCGTAAACAACACCTGTGGTACGAGAAGGCAAAGAGTAGGAATTCCCTGGCAGAGGCTTTATCCGCGTGGCCATGTGAGAGCATTTGGAGAGAGAAAGCGGACTCTCCCCACTCTCGGCCGTACCAGGGCATGTATTAAGAAATGTATTAAGAAATTCATTAATCAATTATTTATATCAGAAGGGGTTTTAGTGATAGTTAAGATCATGAGTCAATTGAAGCTAAACCACCATCGAAAACCTGAAAGAATTAGTTAACCGTTTCGTACCTATTATTATGAGACTCCTCACCAGTGCTCATCATCAATGAGAAATGGTTTTAATGATAGTTGAGATCATGAGTCAATTGAAGCTAGACCATCATCGAAAACTTGTAAACATAGGTCAACCGTTTCGTCCCTATTATTATAAGACTACTCATCAGTGCTCATCTCTCTGACATTCATTCATTTAATTATTCACTTACTATATATCTCATTATGAATTCTCTTCATTTGATTCAGTAATATTTTTTTCAGTGAATTCATATTCTATTTTAGTATCAAGATAACATATAACACACTGTGTTCTCTCTGTGTGTGTGTGTGTAGATATTCTTGTTTTGTATATTGTATATCTGTGACTTGTCACCAATTTATCAATTATGGATATAGTGCAATATAATTATTAATATGATTATTGATTAGTTACTTAAATGGTTACTTATACCCTATTCAATGTGAGAATATTGTTACTATGGTTAGTTCACAAGTGAAAGGAAGCATGTACAACACCAAAAAAAAAATTGCACACCACATAGTAACACTCATGTTTAATCAATAATTATAAGAATGTATATTATTATTGATAATGGAATCTTCTTTTTATAATCAATAATAAAAACGGTACCTAATATTCATAATAAGCATGAATAGTATATACATCTATATATATGTAGATGACTTGTCAACAATACAGTACACATAACTTAATTTCAAATCATGATACCATAATGTGAATTTGATAAGAGAAAATGATTATAAAATTAATATTAATAATAATAATAATAATAATAACAGTTTGTTGCCATAGCAACACATAAGTGAAGATATAAGAGTGTGTGTGTGTATGCATGAGTGTTTCGTTTTTTAAATGCCATTCAAGTAATCTCATTAAAATAAATTCGATATTATATTGGTATTTAAAGTATGTGTATATATTAGTCAGTCAGTGACAATGTAGGACCAGGTACATACGTATGTTTCGGTTCATGTTGCCATACCTTACTCATTAACACAACAAGATGAATACCGAATGCATAGAAGTAGGTAATTTGATGGTGGTAATATATAAAAGAAAGATTGAGTATAAGGATGTAGTATAGGAAGAAAAATATGAAGCACTTTTAATCTCAATGTTTAAGGGAAGATAAAGAGTGTATACACTTACACCATTGTAATCGATTGTGAGCTATGTCACCTCGAGTCTACAAACCATTGGTTACGCGATAGTCATGCGGACCACAACCATGTGTATGCGTATGTATAACTTTCTTTCTAATCCATAATAAGAGGTCAACATTAAAGAGTTTAACCAAAAAATAAATGATGTAATAGAGAAATATAAATGAAATAATCCTAAAATGATTAAAATTTCACATTACATACATAATTAAAAGTGACCATATGCGTGTAGCTAGGATGAATCTTCCGGTAACAAGCAGGTCATCAACAATATCAATATTGATGTACATCAATTAGAGCTATTGAAATAAAGATGATTTTGATTTAGAAGAGAAAGACAAGAAGGACTTGACACGCATGACATTGATCACAACCCAGTGATCAATCAATTGTGATTACATTTCAGTCCTACAGGAGGTCGGTCGCGGCCCGAGTAGCTCAGTGGTAACGTCTCTGACTGTAAAACTGAGTGTCACGGAATCGAATCCATCAGGGAGCACCAGTTCCCTCAAGATTACAGGTACACCTTGCTGATGAGTGCCAAGTAGCACGAAACCCGGGTCCAGGGTTCCCTGTTGACCACCTTCAACCACCATCTTATCTCAGTATGGTGCACACAGTGTCGAGCCACCTAGACTAGTAGCCACATCACAACTTGATCGATAGCATTCGATCAGCACTAAGAAGGACTGTACACACATGACATTGATCACCACCCAGTGATCAAACAATTGTGAAGACAAAATATTGTTATGAATTATAGATAATATTATTATCAAAGATGGATAGTGGTTAGTCTTGAAACAAAGGATGTGCATTTCATTCTATCAGGACTTAGTAGCTACGTGGATGACGCGACGCCGTTTAAAGCGAACGGTATTGGATTCAAGTTCCAGAGTGAACATTAACTATGGGATGCAGATACATCCAGCTGACGAGTCCCAAATAGGACGAAGCGCGCATCCTGCATATCATTATCAACCACCATTCATCTTTGCTTACAATACTTGTGACGTAAGCAAAATTGAGGCAATACGTACGACGTGCGCACATGCCAATAAGAGACTGATCATTCACAGCCCTAAACATCAGTCGTAACGTTCAAATAAACAATACAAAACGAGTCTAAACTTGACCATATTGCACAAGCTAATGGCTATGTAGATATTAAGATGGCGTTTCAAGCGAACGGTGTTGGGTTGGGGTCCTGGAGTGAATATCAACTGTGCGATTCAGGTACATCCAGTCAACGAGTCTCAAATAGGATGAAACGTACGTGAAACTGGATTCCACTGCTACCCACCAACTATCTTTGATGAATTCCAGTTCCAAACACCAATCGGAAGATTGAAGTAAACAATACGAAATGACTTGATATGAAATCATTTACGGTCTGAAAGATATACCTAATGTTTGATTGATTTTAACACTAGTTTATAATGTAGTTACTGTATTCTTCATTCAATCTCCATGATGTTAACTACACTCTCTGATTCACTATGTATATACATAACTTAAGCAGTGGAATCAAGTTTACATATCAGATCATTCTGACTCAATAGCACATTATACGTTATTAGTTATATAATATACCCTTATAGGCCAGGGCAATCTTGCACTGGTTTTCGGTAGAACCGAACACCATCCAGACTTTCACTCGGCAACCCAAACGGTACAGCTCAATCTCGTTTAACAGGAGAGCCAGACACTGCTCAGGCTTAACCCACCGTATAGGAGAACCAGACACTATATAGGCTTCAACGCTACAATCCGAACAGTATAGCCCAATCCTGTGGCTCAACCAATCAGGTACCAAACACCCTGGTGGACCAAGCACATTATACGGCTACATCATAAATCTCCTAAGTAAATAATCCGTATGATCACACTATCATCATTCATTCTTCTTATTTTTGTTTTTAAATATTAGGTTCATGAAAATCTTACATTAGCTGTTAATTCAGCTGCTTCCATTGGATGTTGTGTAGTAAATACTGGTCCAGAAGATATTATGCAAGGTAAACGACATATTGTACTAGGATTAATTTGGCAATTGATACGTCGTGGATTAATCGATACAATTACATTGAATAGACATAAAGAACTAATAGCTTTACTACATGATGGAGAAACTGCCGAAGATTTATCTACATTGAAACCAGAAGAATTATTAATGCGTTGGGTGAATTATCATTTACATCGTGCTGGTTGTGATAGACGTATTACAAATTTCAATTCAGATTTAGCTGATTCCGTTGTCTATGCGCATTTAATGGAACAAATAGTACCAATCGATAAACGTTGTAAATTAATGTCTGCTAGTGAAATTTTAAGTTCAACAAGTCGTCAAGAAAGAGCAATGAATGTATTGAATAATAATGAAACATTGGGTACACCATTTACCTTAGCACCAGAAGATATATATCTAGCTGGTGAAAAGAATAATGATAATCGTGATCGTTTGAATTTAGCATTTCTTGCTACATTATTCAATATGTATCCAGGTTTAGATGCACGTCGTGATGATTTCCTGGTAGAAGGTGAAACATTGGAAGAAAGAACTTATCGTAATTGGATCAATTCATTAGGTGTTAAACCATATGTAACACACTTGTACACTGATCTTAGTAATGGATTAGTTCTATTACAATTATTTGATAAAATTAAACCGGGTGCAGTGGATTGGTCATTAGTGGATCAAGATTTTGATCCTAAACGACGTTTATTTCAAGAAACAGGGAATTGTAATTTAGTTATTGATTCGGCACAATCAATGAATATACGTTTTGTTAATGTTAGTGGTAAAGATATACAAAAAAGGGATCGTAAATTAGTTTTGGGCGTTTGTTTCACATTGATGCAGGCATATATATTTAAATTACTTCATGAAGTAAGTTTTTATAATGAATGTATATGTTGATTTTACTTTTTCATTGTTTAATACTATATTGAGACGGCATTTCTTCAAAACTACTCTTACACCAAGGTAACATTACCGGTATAAGTAGTCTGAGCGAGACTATAATTTATGGACGAGCGTTTGAGCGATTTCAAGGTCACGGCGTCGATTTCAGCACCTGGTGCTCATGTACGATCGGTTCACAGAGAATTATAGAGAAGAATTGACAATTAAGCGGCTAAAACAAATGACACTACTTAGAAGTTCCTGTATTTTTAATTGCGGTTATTAAATGACTTGTAGACCTTGTACAGACTACCGTGATGTTGTCCTTTGATGTAATATATGTTGAAGGAAGACGTTTGCTAGAATAGGAACCTTTATCGCTCGGTCCAAATTGAGACTACGGCATATTATAATAATTGCCACGAGCTGTAAAATAAAAGCATCAGTAACATTGGTTGCAATAATCACAGATGTTACTGAAGCTTCGGCTGTTCAGCGGTATGAGTATTTTAAAGACATATCCATAATAAAAGTGAGAGACTTACATAACCTCAATGATTAAAAAAAACAGATCACTAGTGACTGGCTTCAAGAGATATTTCCTGGAGTTCTAGTGAGAAGCAGTGACCAGTGGAGTTCAACCAGGTCTGTTATGAGGTAGTAAATCACTGGAGACAATGATGGATGTGTCGCTCAATTTCGTGGATCGGTTGAAGTTAAACATTAAAACTGTTGGATGCCGGCGCAGTGATCTAGAGATTCAGCGTTCGCGCGCTAGACTGATAGGTCTTGAGTTCGAATTTCACGGGACAAGAGCCTGGATGCGCATTGTTGAAGAGTCCCACAATAGGACGAAATGACCTTCCAGTGCTTCCAGGTTTTCCATGGTGGTCTAACTTCAATTGACTAATGATTTCAACTATGAAAGATAAGTAATCAAAACAACATAAGAAAAATAAAATAGTTTCCAATAATCTAAAACTAATGTTTGGTCCTAGCTTTAGGCACCCTACGGGTAAGCAAGATCAAACATGATTCTTCTCCATTCAATTCATGTTCAGATACTGATTCTGTTGATAGTATAAATATAAGTCGTATGATTTTGAGATGGTGGAGAAAATTTGTAGCTTAGGTGGGTGATTTTGATGTAGTTTTGTTCTCTGAGCTGAATGGTTTGGTCGTGGAGCTTTCATCGTCCTTCTGAAGGACATCATCAGCACAAACTTCGGGTAGAAGTGAAGTGCTGATGATATTATTCAGAAGGACGATGAAAGCTTCACTACTAAACCATCCAGCTCAGAGAACAGAACTCCATCAAAATAAATATAATTCATTTAATATGTAGTGTACAATACTGTGTACATTTATAAATATTGAACTCTAATGATTAGATCTAATGTGTTTCGTATATTGTAACATATTCACTCCAAAACGTCATCGGGTGAAATCACCAGTGTATGAAGAATATTATTTGTTGTTTATCACCAACCAACTAAATGAAAGAAAATACAAAATCATAAGATTTGGTATATTGTTCAGACTAATAAATCCAAAGAAATATCTAGTTTACAAGTTTACTCATGCTTTTACAAAACAAACAAAAAAATAGATGGTAACGTTGCCAAAAAATTTGATACACAGAATTAATCTTTCTCTAACGAAGATAAAAAGAAAGAAAGAGACTGAATTATATTAACTTGGTATTGTTTACTTGAATCTTCTCACTGATATAAGCTAACAGGACTCGGTAGCTATGTGGATAACACGATGGTGTTTGAAGCGAACAGTATTGGGTTCGAGTTCTGGTATGAACATCAACTCTGGAGTGCACGTGCATTCAACTGACGAGTCTGAAAAGGGACAAAACGCGTGTCACACTGAACTCCATTACTAGCTACTATCCATCTTTGTTTAGACTGAATTATATATATTAATTTCCACACTAGTTACAGACAAGAGACCTCACTTCACATTGGAAATCCTCTCAAACTTCTGTTTAAACAACGCCATCACACACATTCAATTATCACCCTACTATCCACAGTCAAAAGGTTAATTTGAGTATTTTGTAGATACTCATAAGCGAGCTCTTATCAAGTCACAAGAGGAGGCCACGACGGAATAGGTTGTCTAGAATTTCTTGAGGAGATATAGAAGAACCCCAAATCCAGCCTCACCTAACGGTGTCTGTTCTGCTGACCTAATGTAAGGAAGGAAGATTCGGACTTTATTTGATAGCATGTATTGAAAATGAAGAAGGGACTATAAACTTAAGGAGATGAGAGTTAATCGTTAGTTTCCTAATTGATTATCAGTGTTTTTAAGAAACTTACGACGTTGACAGACGAATAATTTCAGATAAAAGACCTCTTAGCTCGAACCTGCAGCTACATTATTTGATCGATACAGTCAGTTGGGGTCATCAGGATCAGCTCAGAATATGTAATTGCCAGACCCTGAGAAAATCATCAAGAATACAAGATTTTTTTTCAATTCCTTCAGTTAAATCGAATAAGCAAGACTTATTTTTCAGGAGGGAAAGGTGATATAGAGCACCAATCGGAATTAACCTAATGAGAAGATCAACCGATGACAATCAAAAGTGATCCAAGGTTCAAGTGCACTCCATTGGGGTCAATGAGTCAATTTCCTAAAGATAGACTGGTAAATATATGAATAAGTATCTGTGTATTTCATTTGGTAGTCCAATACACTTTCTCGCTCACTCTTGTTTTCTCGCTCAAATAGTCAATTAGGGGATTAGTGCCTAGTATACCATGTATCAGTATCAGATTTTGGGAAATCGCACGTCACAACAATATGACCATTTAAAACTAATCTTATCCTATATTTTTATAATCCACATTATCATTTTGATGAGAAGGCACAAAAAGTCTGTTAATTAATTGATGTTTTTTTCATGGTTGAAATCATGAGTCAATTGAAGCTAGACTACTATCGAAAACCTGGAAGCACTGGACGGCCGTTTCGTCCTATTATGGGAATCCTCAGCAGTGCGCATTCATGATCCCGCACTCGCGAGATTCGAATCCAGGATCTACTAGTCTCGTACCAGATCACTTAACCGATAGACCACTGAGCAGGCATCCAACGGTGTTAATGTCTAACTTCAACCAATCCACGATGTTCGAGCAACCGTTCATCAATTGTCTTCAGTGAGTTGATATCCCTACAACAGAATTGATTGAACTCCATAGTAGTTTAGCTTCAATTGACTCATGATTTCAAGTATGAAAATATTGAAATCTCTACAAAACCCTTTTTCTGATCTATCATTTATATTTACTTATTTTAGGTCACTCCAGGTGAAAGTCATATCCCACGTGATGATAAAGATATTCTAACATGGGTAAATGAACAAATGATGGAAGCAAGAGCTAAACCACTTAGTAGCTTTAGAGATCCAGCTCTAGCTACTGGTATACCCATTTTACAATTACTTGAACATATTAAACCAAATTCAACTAATAAAGATATATGGTTAGGTAATAATATTGATGATGCATCTATACGTCAATATGCTATATCATGTTGTCATAAAGCTGGTGCTAGAGTATTCACTTTACCAGAACATTTAGAAGATTTAAATGGTAAAATGATTTTAACCTTATTTGCATCATTACAATTATTATATTATAATCTTAAACAAAAAGCTGAAAATAAACATAAACGTATTAAAAATAATGAATTAAAATGGTTAAAATTAAATGATGATCAAAAAACTAATGGAGCCGAATAAAAAAAGAAAAAAAAGGGGGATCGTTTTTTTGTTGCCAAGGCTTCAATGAATCAAATTGTTTCTATATATATATATACAAAAAAAAAATTTTGTTGCCACCTTAACTATCTTAAAATAACAAAAAACAAAAAAAACGGAACTTAATTAGTTACAGATGGTATATTCCTTTCAGTCTAAGAAATCTTTTTTTTTGTTGCCAACAATTGAATGAATCAAATTGTTTATATAGATACATACAAAAAAAATTTTTGTTTCCATCTTCATTTATCTTTTAAAAAAAACAAAAAAAAAGAAAAAAAAGAGAACTCAATTAGTTACGTACTCTCTTGTTTTTTTTTGTTTTTTTGTTGTTGCTAAGAGAATTTCTTTGATCTAAAATATCTAATTGTTTTATATATGGATGTGTGATTAAGTATTAAAGGAATTCAAGTGCCAAATAATATTTCATTTGTTCTATTATGTTATCATTTATTGACATGTTACCCTTTCTTTTTTAAATTTTTAAAGTTTTTTCAAAAGTTAAACTTCATTTGAATTGTATTGCCATAGTAATTAATGAAATAAATTATATATTTTCATTAAATGAATTGTGATAATCATTGTAAGCAAAGATTGATAATGGAATAGTAGTGGAACTCGTCAGCTGGATGTGCCTGCATCACAGAGTTGTTGATGTTCACTCTGTGACTCGAACCCAGTATTGTTCACTTCAAACGCCATCGCTTTATCCATTCAGCTACTGAGTCCTGATAACCACTTGCTTGTGCAATGAGGTGAAGTTTAAATTCACTTACTTGTTACTTGTTTGAATCTTCCCATTGATGCTTGAGATAATTCTTAATGTATTTTTGGATATATTTCTATTAGTGATCTATGAGACTTATATCAGTCGATATCAGTAGCATATTTAGTAGCCCTTAAATTAGATCGGACGATGTTATCGACGGACTGATTAATTTATTGGCGCTTATATCTGACTCCATTTTGATCGTTTCTTATTGCTATTGAGGCATACTTATCGCCAATTACTTACATACGCCTGTTACCCTTCATGAATGAACATAGTTTACACACCAGCATTCACCATCTAACTCTGTCCCCAGAAATCCTTTCCAGTTGTTTACAGTTAACATTCATTCTTTTCATATCTGCTTCTATTTCCCGGCTCAATGCGTTCATTGGTCTTCCTCCTTTCCGACTCCCTTCCGGATTCCAAGTTAGGGATTGCCTCGTGATACAGTTTGACTATTTCCGTAATGTATGTCCTATCCACTTTCAACGTCTTTTCCTAATTTCGTCTTCAAATGGAAGCTGGTTCGTCCTCTCCCATAAAACGCTATTGCTGATGGTATCCGGCCAATGAATGTTAAGTATTTTGCTTAGACAACTATTTATAAATACTTGAACCTTCTTGACGATGGATGTAGTAGTTCTCCACGTTTCAGTTCCGTACAGTAGGACTGTCTTGACATTCGTATTGAAGATTCTCACTTTGAAGTTATTTGACAATTGCTTTGAGTTCCATAAGTTCTTCAGTTGTAGAAGTGCAGTCCATGTTTTTCCAATATTCGCATATACATCTGCATCCGATCCTCCTTGTTTATCAACGATGCTTCTCAGGTATGTGAATGTTTCCACATTATCCAGAGTTTCTCCATCAAGTGTGACTGGATCGGTGTTCTCCGTGTTGTATTTGAGGATCTTGCTTTTTCCTTTGTGTATGTTGAGGCATATTGATTCAGAGGCTACTGCTACATTAGTTATCTTCGTCTGTATTTGTTCGTGTTACTTGTCGACAATCCTTGTATATAATCATCGACTTAATCCACATTGGTGAATAACGGAATTAAATAAGCCGAATACGAGAATTTATTTTGAATATGTATATTTCATGCACTCATCATTGATTTGAACAACGAATTAAGGAGACGAAGCAAAGAGGGAAGACCAAAGCAGATTGAAGAAGGCAAGTGAGCCGACTCCATTTAGTCAAGCGTTAATCGATATTTATAGGCAGACGAAAATATGTTACATACATATGATGAACAGAATAAAAAATAAACTTACATACGATCATATAAAAACAGTTAAGGTTGATAAGCGAATAATTAACAAGGTCAAAATGTAGCTTCAGAAGGATGGATAAATCGGTCTGTTCAGAAGCTAGAATAAGTTATGTGGGTTTAAAATAGTACCGACACTACACACACATCGCATTAGTCTTAATTATTATTATTCTACATTAGAAAAAGGATCCTATCAATATGGATCACTCATCTGAACATGTTAGAGCATCAGATTTACGTGGAAATAACACATGGCTGGTTAGATTTATGACTGGAATATTTAAATTTTAAGTTTAAACAGGACGATTACTGCCAGTACCTCTGCATAAACTTCTGGTTCACAAGAATGAATGATATTTATCAAACTAGTTCTTTGATTAATCTAGATACTTTTCAATATAATGAATACAATGACTTCATCGATATCACCTATTTTTAGATCGTTCTGCTTACATGCTAATTTATAATATAAATGCTGGAATTACTTCCGTAATTCTTCTGATAGCTTCATAGAATGATCTCAGTTTGTGTAGGTAAAATGTGAATGTGTTTAGTTGTTCTATATATATGTGAACTTTATACGCTCTTTTAAAGATATAGATTGATTAAAAGTAGGAATATTGTATGTGATGCATTTCATTGTTATGACAAGCAAGTGGCTATCAGGACTCAGTAGCTGAGTGGATAACGCGATTGCGTTTAAAAGGAAAGGCACTGGATTCAAGTATCAGAGTGAACATCAACTCTAAGATGCAAGTACATCCAGCTGACGAGTCCCGAATAGGACGAAACGCACATCAAACTGGATTCCACTGCTAGTCACTATACATCTTTGCTTATAATAACTGAGACATTTTTCTCAATAAATATGAGTACTACGTTTTATACAGACAGAAGTACTCTTCAAATCGTTTCTTTGCAATTATTCATTAGATAACAATAATCAGAATGTAATCGATATTATCTACTTTGATGATTCAAAAACTAGAATTGATTTGCCAAAAATTGGATGAAATCTTTAAAAAATAACTGTTAAAGTCAATGGTCTTGCTTATTTAAACCAATTACTTTCAATCAATTTATGATCAGTGTTTATAGTTTCCAAGTATTTAGATGTACACGATTTATTTCTCTCCTCTTAGATTTCTGATGACCTCGTAGGTCCTGGATTCCAATTCCGCGAGGTGGGATCGTGGATGCGCACTGTTGAGGAATTCCATAATAAGACGAAACGACCTACCAGTGATTCCAGGTTTTTCATAGTTTTTCTGTAGTTGAATCCATGAGGCGATGTTAGCTAGGACGAAACAGCCATTCAATGCTTTCAAATTTTCCATTATGGTTTAGCTTACACTGACTCATAGAACCAACTATTACGATTCAATTTGATTGCAGAATATAACCTATTTTATATCATTTGTTCAATAAAATCTTAATATCTATAACTTAAAAATGAAAATTTATAGATAAATAGAATGCAATAGAATATAATATTGTAAAGAGAGATGGATAGTGGCTAGCAGTGGAAACCAATACACACGCGTTTCCTTCTTATTCGGACTCATCAGCTGGATGTATCCGTATCTCAGAGTTGATGTTCACTCTAAGGACTCGAACCTAGTACCTTTCGCTTCAAACGCCATAGCATTATCCACTTAGCTATTAAGTCCTGATATCCAGTTGTTTGTGCAATGGGATGAAGTTTAGGACTGTAGTCTTAAACATCAATGGGAATATTCAATCAAATAATACCAAATCAAAATATAATAATCATTTATTGTATATAACCATCAATTTTATAAAACAAACAATGAACTAAATGATAATTGAACTAACCGCTTCATCATAACCAAGAAAAAAAAACAAAAAAAAACAAAAATACAGAAAAAAAACACACATAGTAACAGCAAAACAAGAAAAAAAAGTTTAAAAAATTTTTTTTAATTCTTAGTTGATGATTAAATTCCATTTTTTTTAATGATTCTGTAAAGATAAATGAATTTCATTCATTATTCCCATATACATGAATGAGATAAAGATTAAATTTATTGAATCATTGTACCAATATTTGCAATTGGATGGATACATGAATAGTTACTATGCAATTTTGATAACAACCAAAAAAAAAATCAAATCAATAATCTTAGATACCAATGAGGATATAATTGATAACTTGACTAAATTGATTACTGATGAGATAAAGATGAATGAATATTTTCAAATTTATTGAAACATTGTACAATGAAGCGCCGAAATTTGAATTTGATTGATACATGAATAGTTACTATGCAGTGTGAAAAGATTGTTTCTTTTTTTGTTCCATTTATTTCATTGATTATATAATCAAACTGTACAACAGTCTCTTTTTTATGTTTTAAAATAAGCTTTTAAAGGAATAGAATTATGGATAAAAATTATACTACTTATTAATTAGATATAAGTTTATATATACCATTATTAATTAGTAACTAGGGGAAAACAAAAAAACAAAAAGAAAAAAAACAAAACAAAACAGAATTTCTACTAGTTACTATGCCATTTCGATATGTATGTCAACAACAGAAAAGCTAAATAAATAGTCATAGATACCAATTAGAATATTATCGGTAACTTGACTAAATGGATCTTATGTATACTGACTTTTAATTCAATGAAATAGACTGAATTAATTCTGGATAAGTTCCTGATGTTTTTAGTTTTAATAAAGATGATATTGAAGATGATGATGATGATGATGACGACGACGACGACGATGAAAATGAAGTCGGTGATGATAATGATAATGATAATTCTGAATTAGGAAACTCATTATGCATCATTTCAAAGCCATTCAATGAATGATTTAAACTAGTTGTATCATTTAAGTCATATGTCATCATCAATTCAAATGTATTTTGTAATTGATTATTTATACTTTTATTATCATTATTATTATTACCATCTGTAGTCGAAGTATTAGTAGGAGTAGTAGTACTACTACTAGTAGTAGTAGTATTAGTAGTATCATGATTCACAATGTGATTCGTTTTCATAGACCCTCTTACATAATGATTAAGATCAAATGATGAAGTAAATTGCACTAATTTTCTTTCATTCATTTTAAATGGATTATGATTCAAAATTATTTCATTCGAATCATTGACATTTAATAATTTACTATTTGGATAATTGAATTTATCATAATTCAATTCGATTTTATTGAATAATGAATCATTTAACATTGAAGAATTCATATTCATATCATTATTGTTATTGTCTAAAAATATCAAAATTTTAAAAGAAAAATGAAATATCAGAAAGAGTTTTGTGGATATTATGAGTCAATGGATGCTAGACCACCTTGGAAAATCTGGAAGCACTGGACGGTCGTTTCATCCGATTGTGAGACTCCTTAGCAGTGGGCATTCACGATTCTGCCTCACGAGATTCCAAACCATGACCTATCAGTCTCGCGCTCGAGTGCTTAACCTCTAAACCACTGAGCCGCCTGACATACAACGGTGTTAATGTTCAACTTCAACTGATCTACTACATCACACTAGAACTCCAGGAAATACCTCTTGAAGTCGGTCACTAGTGAGCATATGATTCATATCAGAAGGGGTTTTATTGGGTTATATAGTAAGTTTAATAGTTGAGATAATGAGTCAACGGCCGTCCATTGCTTCCAGGATTTCCATCATGGTTTAGCTTCAATTGACTCATGATCTCAACTACTAAAATAACTATAATATCCACAAAAACCCCTTCTGATTATAATAATTTGCTCAATAGTGACTGACTTCAAGAGATATATCCTGGAATTCTAGTGAGAAGCATCGACCAGTGGAGATCAACCAGATCTGTTGTGAGATATCAAATCACTGAAGACATTGGTGAATGGTTGCTCAATTTCGTGAATTGGTTGAAATTAGACATTAACACCATTGGATGCCGGCTTGCTCAGTGGTCTGGAGGTTAAGCGCTCGCAGGTGAGACTGGTAGGTCCTGTGTCGGTAAGGTCCAAACAGTTATGGAGCTAACAAAAAAGTAACCCACAAAGAGGTCGTGTGTGATCGACTTTAGTCAGTTGTCCCTTGGGCAGTGCGGTCACGCTTTCAGGTCATTCAGACCACTTCTAACCCACTTTCCTTTTCAGGTACCTCTAGAAGAACCCTCCCACCGTGTGAACAACCGGGAAGTGATAACTGCCCTCATACCTCTAACAGCACTCAAGACCACTGTATTCACTCAAGACTGAATTCAATAATTAATTAGACAATAAAGTAGGTTGAATGTTAAGCAAGTTAATCATGTACTTCAGAGATTGTTATTATTGTTAAACCAATAATAATTATAATAGTGCAAAAATATGTGGATCAAAATAACAAACAAAACTCAAACCTTTAGGTAAGGTGACATCTAGACTTTATAGCCTACAAAAATTACACAAAACTGATCTACAAATTCATTCAGCCTTACACTTGAACTGTAAAATGTTTAATTCAATATCTCAAGACACTACACAAAGATTTCCTATAGCATAGTCTAAAAGATAGTTTTGAATATGTTCATGGAATTCGCGATTTGAAGGTGAACAGGAAATTCACAATGTCTATCTGTGTATCCATTTTATTTACGAATGTACCTCTTATACAAATAGTTGATTTCAAATAGTTGATTACATATGTTTCTAGTTACATAATCGAGGAACGGCAATTAGCACACCACCTCCTCTGTAAAGGAATCATATCCAGATATACTATAAATAGATATTATTTCTCATAAAGAACTTTACAGGTGCTGCGTCGTTGTTATTATGGGATCCCCAATCCCAACTGATTTCTTTCTGGCAAAATTAGAAAACAGACCGCTAGAAGATGTATTAGGGAAACTAGAATTTTATGGTCATTATATGGATGATACATTTATAGTTACAAAAACCAATAGAAAAGTTCAAAGCCTACTAAAACCATTTAATAGAGTTTATCAAGCAATCAATTTCACAATAATTAGAAGGGGTTTTGTGGAGATTTTAGTATTTTCATAGTTGAAAGCGTGAATCAATTAAAGCCAGATCACCATGGAAAACCAGGAAGCACTGTATAACGGCCATTATGTCCTATTGTGGGACTCCTAAGCAGTGAGCATCCACGACGCAGAACCATTACATAACATTAACAACCCATTTTTTGTTTGTTTCGTTTTTATTTAGGCAGACTCATTTTTTTACAACTCTTTTGAACCCTCAAAAGTTATGCAATAACTCTTTGTAACATTCGTGATCGTTCTCGGGTATTGATAAAATGGTTGATTAGGCCGATCTCCACCACCCTCATTACTGCTCACATTAGTACATGGGATGGTTGCCATGATCTAGGAGGCATGATGAGGACTTGTAAGTCGAATTTTGCCAGAAAACGATTTCCAAATCATTTTTTGGGTAAAATATTGATCACTTTAACTGTAATACGAAGAAAATACTTACTTAACAATTTGTCATGAATTGCATTCTGATCCTGTTGTAAGGATGATTGAAAGTTGTGAGTTTTACGGTAGGATGTTAGTATATTTGATGAAACTAGTTCAGTATTATAGTTTACATTGTTGATATTGTGGCTAATCGTTTTGTTTAAGTATGAATCTCTTTTAGATTCACAACTATGATTTTTATCATACATTAAATCTGAATGAACTGGATCAAGATCATGAATGGTATCTATGAAATTATTAGATTTAAAGGATACTGTAGGATCATGATGATTATTTCGATGATGAACTGGATCAAGATCATGAATGGTATCTATGAAATTATTAGAAGATTTAAAGGATACTATAGGATCATGATGATTATTTTGATGATGAATTGGATCAAGATCATGAATGATATTTGTGAAATTATTGGGAGATTTAAAGGATACTATAGGATCATGATGATTATTTTGATGATGAATGGGATCAAGATCATGAATGATATTTGTGAAATTATTGGGAGATTTAAAGGATACTGTAGGATCATGATGATTATTTTGATGATGAATGGGATCAAGATCATGAATGTCAAGATCATCATGATTATTTTTGTGATTTCTAGTGATATTACTTAAATCTGTACCAATTGTTAATGGAGTTATTAAATGATTTCTATTGTTGGTATATGAATTATTGTAATGAAAATCTTCTGTAAACTGATTGAAAGGTATCGATGAAGGGTATGATTTATTCTGATTTGTGTAGTTGAAAGATGTAGTTGAATGAATATTATTATTATTATTACCATTATTATTATTATTATTATGATTACTGTCACTTATGAAATGATAATTAACTAACCAAATGATTGCTAATTCACTAACTGACTGTAATGATTTTTCTATAGTGATGGATGGGTACTTGGAAGTGAATTGACGATTTAGAAGTGGTAAAAAGATCTTTGAAAAAAAACAAATAAAAAAAATGAACTATGGTGGTTTAGCTTCAATTGACTCATGATCACAACTGTTAAAATACTGAAATCTCCACAAAACTTCTTGTAATCTATAATCATATGCTCACTAGGGACTGACTTCAAGATATATGTCCTGGAGTTCTAGTGAGAAGCAGTGACCAGTAAAGTTAAACCAGGCCTGTTGTGAGATAACAACTCACTGAAGACAATTAGTAAACGGTTGCTCAAACTTCGTGGATTGGTTGAAGTTAGACATTAACACCGTTAGATCACGGCTCAGTGGTCTATCGGTTAAGAGCTCTGGTGCGAGATTGATAGATCCAGGGTTCGAATCTCGTTAGGCGGGATCGTGGATGCGCATTACTGAGGAGAACCACAGTAGGTCAAAACGGCCGTCCAGGTTTTCCATGGTGGTTTAGCTTCAAATGACTCATGATTTCAGCTGTGAGAACCAAAATGTCCTTATAGGTTTGTGTCAAGGTTAAAATTTAAGTACATAAATAAATAAAATGGAAAAGGTATATTTTAAATAATCTCAGTGATTAAAATTTAATGTAAACGGTTCGTTCAGCAAATTTATTGAAGCTTCTTCAAGGAAATTATCAAAATCTATTGCATTTTATTTAAACGGCGGTCCAATTTCTGCCTAAGGGTTCATTTAAATTCTTAGGATATGTCTATAGAGAACCAAGGAGCTTCATTATAAACAGAGATGGATAGTATCTGTCGGTGGAACATAGAACGCGCATTTTGTCCTATCTGGGACTTGTTAGCTAGATGTGCTCACATCCCAGAGGTGATGTTCATTTCAAAACTCAAATCCAGTACATTTAACTGACGATTTCCAAATAGGACGAAACGTGCATTAAACCGGATTCCACTACTAAACATCATCCATCTTTATTTATAATGCTTATGGATTAAGGCGATATTTCGGTAATGAGCACAAGATGCACATATACCAAAATTATTAATTATATTCATTTCTGAAATCAGAATCAACATTCGTTTCATCATATAGTATTGCTTCAAGATCCTAAACGAAGAATGAATGACTGCACTTTCACCAAATCTACTACCGTCTGATTGATTTATTATGAATTAGGGTGTTATCCATTGTTTTTTTTGTTTTGTTTTGTCTTATCTCTCGATTTGTCTGGTTCATCTTCGTAAATTTTTATATATAAATGCCTAGACAAGTCAACGTATAGCTTGATTCTTGTTCAAAATGCTGCCTATTAAAATATAACAGAGCTCTGATAAACGCTATCTATTCACTACACTATTTGAATTGAACAACATAACTAAGGCTATGAAAAATCGATCATATTCTTTTTTTGTTTTAACTTTATTGCATTCCAATGATTGATAACTGCCTAAACAAATATCGAAAACTGCAGGAATTATTTTCACACAGTACTTCACAGTAACTAAAACATTGAACCCAAGACCTTCAAGTCTCGCGGATACTACGATTTCAAAATATCGTATACTTGAAATTCAATGGTACTTACATTTTAAACGTATATGACTATCATTTATGTTAAAAAGCTTGTAGTGAACGAGAACACAAGTGGGAACAATCGAATGTTATATAGTTAAGATCATGAGTCAATTGAAGCTAGAACACTAATGAAAACCTGGGAGCACTAGACGGCCGTTTCGTCCTACTGTGGGTCTCCTCAGCAGTGCACATTCACGATCCCGACTCACGAGATTCGAACCCAGGACCTACCAGCCTCGCACCAGAACACTTAACCGATATACTACTGAACCAACCGGCATCCAACGGTGTTAATGTCTAACCTCAACCAATCCACCAAATTGCGCGACCAACTTCCATTGTACTGAGGTAGATATCTATCTCTACATGACATGGATTATCTCCACTGACTACGACTCATGATCTTAACTATATAAAATTACTAAAATCTCCACAAAAAGCCCCTTGGGATAGCAATCGTATGTATTTGAATACAAAATTACAGAACATCTTCGTAATAACTGAGAACCAAACAGAAAATACTTTATTTGCAAAATGTAAATCAATTGTCTCAGACTTTATTGTTCTTTTGTTTTTACATCAATCATTCACTGTTCTCATTTTCTTTTCTTCAATCTTTTTAACTTACTATCAACAGGTGATAGATAGTACTTTTATCTGTCAACATTAGTAGCATATATCACACGTTAACCTCAAAGAAATGAATGGTATTACTATATCTCTAATCTTAATTTTTATTAAAATGTTTTAACATCATCTAACTTAGAAAACTATCAAATAAATATTGTATTTATTTATTTAAACACATAAATATTGGTGCAAGGGGACACCAGGTATATATGCGCCACACAAAAGAATGTCAGTTCATTTGTGTGAGGGCTATGATATTGCTTGGGTGCCCAAACCGAAGCAGGTGGTTTTCTTAGGGGGGCCACACCTGGAGCCTTTGACCTAAAGATCTGATCCACAAGGCAGTGGAACATCGTAAAGAGATGCAGTCTCATGGTAGCCAGTGACCAACGATTGATTCAGACGCCATTTGTTCTCTCAGGATACTGGAGCCCATGTACACCAGTGGTTTGGAGTGAGGATTTTCCAAATACCCCAGGTAGACTTTACGTGTCCACCAACCCGAGTAAAGCGCTGGACATTCACTTTTCGTCCTCTCAATTTCGTAAGCAACACCTGTGGTGCGAGAAGGCAGTGAGTAGGACTTCTCGGGCAGAGGCTATATATTCGCGTGGCCATATGAGAGCATTTGGAGAGGGAGAGTGGACTCTCCCCAATCTTGGCCGTACCAGAGCAATAAATAGAACTAACAAATTAGGTTATATATGTTAACTAGAACTTACTTGTCCGATGTATAAATTCATTTTCTTCCCATAGATTTGATTCATATAACTTTGTGTCAGGATCGTGAAATTCGGTGAACCAAGTCCATTTTTGACACAAATATCTATTAATAACTTGATAAACATATTTGAAATAAATAAACATTTTTTATTCATTATTATCATTATTTGATAAAGAATAATGGTTGAAAGATCAAATAAAAATCGTTATCAAAACAAGCAGGGACCAGTGGAGTTTAACCAGGTCTGTTGTGAGATAACAACTCACTGAATACAACATTGAATGTATCGGCCAATTTCGTGGATTGGTTGAAGTCAGGAATTAACACCGTTGGATGCCGGCAAGTTCAGTGGTCCAGAGGCTAAGCGCTTGCACGCGAGACTGATAGCTTCTGGGGTCGAATCTTGCGAGATGGGATCATGGATGAGTACTGATGAAGAGCCACACAATAGGACGAAACGGTCCAATGCTTCCAGGTTTTTAATACTGGTCTAGCTTCAATTGACTCATGATATCAACTATTGAAAACAATTCATGACAATATGTCCAAGAGACATGTAAAGTACTTAATTTCCAACAATGAAAATATTAAGGGGAAATATTTCTGTATAATAACTTCAGAATGTATTGATTCAATTTAATAGAAAGACAATTGTCATTCTGAGTAGCGATTTATGAAAAAAAATCTAAACAAAACTACTATAGTGTTGGTTGTTATGTTAAGCCCATATACCTTATTCTAGATTCCGGACAGGCCGATTTATCCATCCTTCTCAAGCTACATTTTGACCTTGTTAATTATTCGCTTATCAACCTTGACCGTTTTTATGTGAGCGTATGTGTGTGCACACTTTTTTATTGATCATTTAAGCTGGCCTTCGGTTATCCTACAGTTACCCACCATTCCCAGACATTCTGGATGGAACATTGAAGTAGGTCCCACAACTCTAGCTGAAGTTCAAATGGCTATGGCTAATCTAAAACAAGGAAGAGCAGCTGGTTCAGATGGATTGGCTCCAGAGGTCTTTAAATATGGTGGTTCAATTTTAGCGATTAGGTTGACTAATATTTTAGCTAAGATCTGTGAGTTGGACGTAATCCGATAGTCACATGGACCTCAACCAAGTAGCCTGCATCTTCTAACATGGCTCAGACTAGAAGTTAGTGACTTCAAGCACTGATGCCACGTTTTGGTTCGGCCGTTTTTAACTCTCTTCCAACCATCACCAATACTAGTCGGCATAGCGCGCCGTGGTAATCTGATCCCAGCAGATGCGAGCATTATTTCTAAGACATCTGTGGTCAAATACCAGTAACTTACGAGTATCTTTTATTGTTGATGGCCACGTTTCGCAGCCTTAAATTAGAACAGAGCGAACAGCTGCGCAGTATACTCGTCCCTTAATTGATAGACGGGTATCTCGTCTTCGCCATAGGTGATGTAAGTTGGCAAAAGCCAAACGCACTTTTTGAATCTGTGCAGAGATTTCGCCAGACAGCTCTAACAACACTCAAGATCACTGTATTCATAAAATATTCCGTAAATTTATTTCTTCGGATACAACTACGTAAATGAATCCTCTAAATGGATTATATAGTGACAGTACTTAGCTGTGTTATCATACATTAATGGTATGAATTTAAAGATGTTTAAATGATAAATTCACTTAATAATTGTCATTTCAATATTGTTCTTCATGGGCATAGTAAATCATCAATCTGAACAAACGAGTAGATTGAAATTCTTTTCTGAATACTTACTCACTTACGTCTGTTACTCACTTACGTCTGTTACCCCTCATGGAGGAGCATAGGCCCTTCACCAACATTCTTCATACAACCATGTCTTAGGCAGACCTTTCAATTTACCTTTTTTATGTCTGATTCCGATTCTCAACAAAGTGTCTTATTTGTTCTTCCATTTCCCTTCAGCATCCCATGTTAGCGATTGCCTCATGATGCAGTTTGATGATTTCTTAAGTATCTGTCATTATCCACTTATAACATCTTTTCATAATTTCCTCCTCAGTTGCAATCTGGTTTGTTATCTTACACAGTAGACTGTTACTGATGTTATCCGATCAACGGACATTCAATATCTTACGCAGACAATTGTTTATAAATACTTGTACATTATTGATGATGGTTGTAGTAGTTCTCCACGTGTTTCAGCTTCATATAGTAGAACTGTCTTGATGTTCGTATTGAAGATTGTGACTTTGACATTGGTTGACCGTTGTTTTGAGTTATATATGTTGTTCTCCAATAATATGAACGTGTTTCTTACTTTGTCAATCCTAACCTTTACGTCTGCATTGGATCCTCCTTCTTGATCGATGATGATGTGGGCCAGGTACGTGAATGTTTCCACATCTCTCACAGGTTCTCTATGTTGTAATTAAGGATCTTAGTTTTCTCCTTGTGCATGTTGAGGTCTATTGATGGAGATGCTGCTGCTATACTTTTTGTCTTGATCTGCATTTGTTGGTGTGTATGGGATAGAAGAGCCAGGTCATCTGGGAAATCCAAATCGTCTATTTGCATTCAGTCTATCTATTGTTTCTTGTGCTTCCCGTGAGATGTCGAGGTCTTTGTCATTCAGTCAACCACCAGACAAAATAAAAAGTGTAAGAGTAAGCCTTGTCTGACACCGGTCCTCATTTGGAATTCGTTTGTCAGCTGTCCTCCATGAATGACGTTGAATTGTAATCCGTCGTATAAATTGCATATAATGTTGACGATTTTCTCAGATACACAATAGTGTTGAAAAAGTTTCCATTAATTTCTTCCATCCAAATCGTCAAATATTTTCTCATAATCAGTATGATATCGGTCTTATATTTTCTGGTTTAATATTATTTCTGGTCATTATATTTGTAACTGAACGGAAACGTAAAAGAGGAAGGTCAAAGAATACACTGAGTCGAGAATTGGAAGCAGAAATCAAAAGGATGAATAACAGCTGGAATGAACTGGAAAAGATTGCCCTGAATAGAATTGTATGAAAAATGCTTGTGAATGGCCTATGCTCTTGCATGAGGAATAACAGGCATTAGGAAGTAAGTAACAAAGACTAAATGTCATTCAGTTTGGTTAATTTTAACTTTCGTTCAGTATGATGATTATATTCTTTGCATTAGTCTGTGTGAACTTCATGTGTATTTTACAGTAAATCTGAACAGAACTTTGCATCTTTAAAAATCAGAAGAGGTTTTGTGGAGATTTCAGTAGTTTTCAAACTTGAAATCATGAGTCAATTGAAGATAGACCACCATGGCGCGAGACTGGTAGGTCATGGGTTCGAATCTCTCGAGGCGGGATGCTCACTGTTGAAAAGTCCCACAATAGGACAAAACGGCCGTCCAGTGCTTTCAGGTTTTCCATGGTGGTCTAGCTTCAATTGACTCATGATTTCAACTTTGAAAAATATTTTTAAAAATCTTTACATTTAAAGTATATAACTTACTTTGTTAGCATTTGTTATCTGTTGACCGTCTCTACTGGACTGATCAATATTCAATCGCTTATCACTTTCCGAATTTAAAACGAATAATCTCTCATTTAAGTTCTTTTGATTTGATTGTAATAAAGGTTGTAATAAAGTACTTGTCTCAGAAGAACTAAAAGTAGATAGGTGTAAATAAGAAACAATGAGAGAGTATCGTGTGTCGTTCACAAGATATTACATATCATGAGTAAGCGATAGCTAGGCAAACATTTGAAATCAAGGGATATTATATAGCTATTCCATCTTATTGTCAGTACACAACAGTTTACATCCTAAGCTCCATCAAGGATCCAACATAGCATTGTCGTGTCCCACAGAAATGAGGATCCTATTACTCTATTGAATAGGATTTCAATAATTCGGATTCCTAACACTGTAAGCAAATTGAGATGTAATGCGATCATGATTCATTGCTATCAAAGATACAAACTTTGTAACAGAAATTAACATATTGAAAAGACGATGGCTTCTTGTAGTGACATGTGAATTGGCCATTTTGATTTTATTTGTTTTAGCGACCATTTACGTGCACTTTCATACAACCTAATTTTCAGATCATGATTTCTTATCCCTTTTGTATGTGTGGTCACACACACACGTTGAAACTAGTAAACACAGTGGTATGTGACGCAATCGTCTTCTAGGTTTTTGGTGAAGCAAAGACCTTGTTTTCTCCTTCATAATAACTTTTTTTAAATATTACGTTTTGTTAACAACCGATTTACGTCTTTGTTTCAATACGAGGCTATTTAACTTACCTCTGAAATGTAGATTGATTTTGACTGACTTCTTTTATGCCAAAGATGTTTAGCTTTTAAGGGCTATCCATGACTTCGTCACTAATGGCATCATTTGTACAAATACGACCAATCTGGTTAAAAATAGACTCTTTATCAAAACACAAATGTATTGAACTGAGCAGTAACTATGATGATTAAGGTACCCACTTGTCCCGGTTGACTTTCTAACATTGAATCGTTTGACTGAGCTATCTTCTCTTACAATTATATATTTATCTGAGAAAAGAAGTTGATTGTTCTCCTTCTCTTCACATGAAAACTGATGTGATTTTGATGTGTGTTTAGTTTATAGGATAGAAAATGAATACCCTCTTTTCTTTCAGTGATAACTAAAATGTCATCTACATTTCTCTGATAAAAGGACATGTTTTCGAATAGGTCTTCAGCTAGATTTTCAACATGTGCCGTAAACACGTCACCTAATAATAACCTTAACGAACTGGTCATAGCAACAACGTCGATCTAGAGAAAATATTCACCTTTGAATGTGAACTGAACTACGATTGTATATACTAGTAGAAAATCTTTAAGAATTTCTAAAGGAATGAGGATTTGTGAAGATATTAATAATTTTATCAATTGAATTCATAAGTCAATCACAGCTAGACCAATATTGAAAATCTGGAAGCACTAGACAGCCGTTACGTCTTATCATGGGACTCCTTAAAAGTGCTCATTAGCAATCCTGCACACGGCACTTCAATCCAGGACCTTTGGTTTTGTTTGCGAACGTTTAACATGCTAATGTCTAACTTCAATCGACTAATGATCATGTACAACCTTTAGTCCATTGTCTAAGGTAAATAACTTTCTCGACTTCACACAGATTAGACTTCACTGATTTCACTGGCCATCCAGTACTTTCAAGTTTTCAATGATGGTACAATTTAAGATTGACTTGCAAATTAAATATTGAAAACTATTGTGAATTACCTATTTTCTTTTTGTGAATTCAACATGGATGAATGAAACAATTGCTGTTTTGATTGTTTATATCTTGAATTTTGAATGTTATTCTTTTCAATATTCATTGTTGAAATGGATTGACATAATTCATTTAAACGTATTCGATTCAATATTGATGATGATGATGATTGATTGATTGATTTATTGATTAAAATATTTTTTGTATTATCAGTATTATTATTGTTAGAATGTTTCATTGTTGATGGTATATTCATTGGGTTACCAATTGACATAATAGATGAAGAGGATATACTTGATGATGATGATGATGACGATGATGATGATGATGATGATGGCGATGACGATGAAGAAGTAGTATATTTGAATGATAATGAATTATGACCAATAGTATACTTAAGCATTGCATTCAATTGGCTTTGATATCCATACATAGTTGTTTGTGTGAAAAAACTTGAAGTATTATGTAAATGATATGAATTTGATGATATGATTGATTGATTGATTATTGAAGAGAAAGGATAAGAGTTAAGATGATGTAATTGCTGTAAAGGTGTACTATTTGATATTGAATTAGAATAGATTATTCCTGATGAAGTTGACGATATGGTGAATGTATTCGATGAACCGACTAACGATAAAGATGATGATGATGATGATGATGATATGGCTTGTTGTTGAGTAGTTAAAGGTAAACATGAACCATTGAAATAATTAGTATAGTTTGGATTGATTGTTAAAACTGATTGAGAATTATGATTTGTTCTTAAATGATCATATTTATCAACAGGTTTTGCCCAAGTCACTTCAATTTGTGCTCCATCAAATATCGTGCCTATCAATAAAATAACTTAAACTAGTCAATATGTTTATTAATAAAGATAATATTAGTAGTATATTGGTGTAGTCTATTTATATCCATATAAGTAGTATATGGTCATAGTCAGATATAGAAAGTATTTTGGCAGAAAACTGATAAAGAAAGAGATGAAATGAAGCACAATTGGTAGAAAAATGTACGAACAATGAAATCAGAGAAGACGAACTGATATTTGCAGAAGGAACAGTGAAGATTAAGACAATTGATTGTTATTTTGCAAATTAACTGTTGACTACTGTATGATTATCAGAATTTAGTCGATCGTCCCCAACTGTGTTCTGTTCACTACAGTATAAGTATGGAAACATGTAATAAAAGACCCTATAAATGTAGCATCCATTTATCACCTGAAGAATAAATAAATTCATGCAATTTAATAGTTGAGTTCATGAGTCAGTTAAAATTAGACCATCATGGAAAACCTGAAAGCAATGGACGGCTGTTTCGTTCCAGTGTAGAACTCCTCAGCAGTCTAGCTTAAGTTGATTCATGAACTCAACTATTAAATCCATTAAAGTATCTTTCTCATAAGATGGATATGACTAAAATTAATTTCAAACTATTCAACCACAATATTGTCATAATTCATCTGCTGTAGATCACCCATTTAAGAATCAGATTTTCACTTCAGTGTTATGTAGTTATAGATATTCAGCTGTAAGCCAAACTTGACTGATATTTTTTAGCGATAGGGACTCTTTAGGAGGTCGTGACTGCACACTTAAGTGATATGATTGCAACGTGAAAGGATATATATATATATATATTAATAGGTATTAACATATGTCATATTTTCATAATTGCTAATGCTGATTTAATTCTATTGACAACTTTGCAGCATAGTCATCATTACAAAGTCCACGAAAAGTGAATCTTCACTGCAACTCGATTAACAGAAATCAAATCAAAATTAAAAACTAGGCTAACATGACGTTCTTTACTTTTCAGCCATCAATCGATGTGAATACTTTGATCTTAAAGGGAATCGGTCACAACCTGAGTGCTTGGATAGTAAAGCCTCCGACTAAGATATTGGATAATGTGTGTTCAGAATCCTACGTTACTCATCAGTTCTCAGTTATTTACATCATGATAATTATTATTAGATAACAAACAATGGTTCCTACGAATTAGAAGTATTATCTAAAGTGAGTATTATAGCATCACAAATTAAAGTCACATGGCTCAAATGTATCAAGTGACTTTCGATGGCTTTCTCAACTCACCTAATAACTGTGATAGTGATCATTATTCTTTAGTTCATCAGTTACTTACTTACTTACTTACGTCTGTTACTCTCAATGGAGCATAGGGCGCCGACCGGCATTCTCCAAACCACACTGTCGTGTGCCTTCCTTTCTAGTTCTATCCAATTTATTGATAGCTTTTTTTTCAAAATTATCATAACAATTGTAAGAAACTATTTCATTGATTATTTCTAGGATACTCAAAGTATTTAGAATAAACTAGATATTTGAATGAAATGTCAATAAAATAGAAAATATCTTACCTAGTAACTACCTAGTAACTATACATTTCTATCAAAAATGTAGTATTTTTGAATCAATGACCCCAATACAGTTTTATATAAACAAATAATAATAAGCAATCAGTCATATAAATCATATATACAAACAAATTATTCCCAAATATAAGCCACAAAAAGAAACGAGTTTGCAGGAGAAGCCTATATCACGGAAATTATTTAGCTTAGATTTGAGTATTTTTGAATTATGAATAATGGACGAGTCCCAAATAAGACGAAACGCGCGTCAAACTGGATTCCACTGCTAGTCACTATCCATCTTTACTTATAATACTTGTAAATTAAGGCAATATCAAGGCAATACGCGTAGTATGCACATAAGCCAATAAGAGACTGACCATTTGCAATCCTAAAGATCAATGGGTAGATTCAAACAAACAATACTAAGTGAATTCAAACTTCACCCCATTGCACAAACAACTGGCTGTCGGGACTCAGTAGCTGAGTGGATAATGCTATGGCGTTTGAAGCGAAAGATACTGGGTTCGTGTCCTAGAGTAAACATCAACTCTGAGATGCAGGTACATCCAGCTGACGAGTCCCAAACACGACGAAACACGCGTCAAACTAGATTCCACTGCTAGCCATCATCCATCTTTGCTTATAATGGTAGAATTATCAATATGTGCTTTTTATTCAGTATAGAATGCATCAACTGGATGTACTCGCATCTCAGTGTTGACAGTGACATTGGCACCTGAATCCACTAAGTTCAAGTGCAGATATATCATTTCATTATATGATTGCTTCAAGTACCTGTCTAACGGTTATTCAAAATTTAGTAATAGAATAATGAAAAAAAGTTTAACAAATTAGCTTTCGTTGTTGAAGACCAGACTGTGTTATACCATATCATAAATGTAGACTGATAATATAGTAAGAATTATGCTACTGTGGTGTGGGTTACTTATAATCACACAAGTTGTATATGATGATGGTTGGGCATTCAATGCATTTCAGTAGAAAGTCGATAAGGAAGGAACTGAAACGAAAGGCAATTGGTATGAAAATACATGAACAATAATGTTCGGAGACTATGAACGGATTTTGATGTGGGTTTGTTCTCTGAGCTGGATGGTGGACGGATATTTGCAGAAGAAATGGTTAAGATTGAGACATAGGATTCACAGTTTGCAAATAACTGTTCACTGAATGATTGTCAGATTCTACTGAGATATTCTGTAATTTCCTTGTCAAATACAATCGATTGATCCACTCGTGTTTTTCATACACTACACTATGATATACAGTGCTAGTTGGAACCAATCGATTATAAATGCAGTATACTGACAATAAATTCATCGGGTATATGTTATTAAGAAGAGGTATAATTATAGAATAAATGATTAGAAAAAACAGAATTTTAGCCTTCATATACTTGACAGTCTCATGGTGAATACATTATGCTTTCTTCCAATATGTTTTTTTTGTTTAAATTCTCACACTACTTGCTTCAGTCGTAAGTAGTACCACTTTTTCCTGAAAGTAGATTAATCTAGGGTTCAAAGATGAATTAATTTTTATTGATTATGATGGAAATGAGAGTCATTATTTGCAGAATTCAACTGTTAACAAAATCATGAACAATGTCATTTGTTGAGAATATCTTTACATCAGTTCATGTATGTTCTGTAGTTACTTATTTGATGGATTCTAAATTGTATTTTGCTTTGAATGCTTGTAGATAATTCTTAAGTTGTATAAAATTTTTAACGATTGGCAATTGTTTTTGAAAGACAGGAAACTCTGTGTTAATGATCTCCAATTTTACTGGTATTCACCATTATTCAGACATTATTATATGTTCGTCATTTAATTATTTACACTGTTTTGACTACTTATTTATTTCAGTAGTATAAATGTATAAAGACAAAGGTTCAATCTTTTGTACATTGTATAGTCTCATCAACTCGCATATTAACTCAATTTGATACATAAACCTAATTGAATCAGAATAAAATACACTAGTGATCGCAGTAAATTGAAACTTCATTAATTTTTTTAAAGTATGGGCTTATGATCTTGTTCAAAATAAAAGAGACTTGAAAATCAATCAATCTACTTAGCTGGCTCAATTTAATGATTAGCATATCAGGTGGATACAAATATTCTTCATTATCTATCTCTATAATCATATATAACGGAATTCGAAACCTTACTCAAATGAGTGAAATGAGATATAACATTCATCCACTGGTTATTTTAAAAATGGCTAGTCTATCCTACTATAATGAGCATTATAATAGTGTGTTATCATTGTGTAAATTGCTGGAACCTGATATCACAGGCTTACTTTATTTCGATAACCATTGTGATGAAAAAGGGAGAAATTGTTAGATGTTGGATGAAAGTACATGATTCTTCAGTGGTGATCATCAACTGCTCTACTAGGGGTAGAGTTCAGGAACATGTGCAGTTGACTAAATTTTATGTCAACCAAATGAAATAATGTTAATCGTTTAAAAATGAGGTGAAGCCACATTTATTGTTATCTATCACTTATATGTTGTAAGGATCTAATCGTGGTGAAGAAGAATAACAAGTCAATGATGCTGTTTAGTATCTGCTAACCTTTTATAATCGTCTAACTAAAGTCACTTTGTCTCATGAAGCTTCAAATTCTCTGTTTGTTAGTTTAAAATTTCTTAACGAATGTTATTCACAGTAGGTTCGTTCGTTGTTATGATCTTATTAGCATTCTAGAAAAATCATCATCAACACAAACTATAGATAGCGGTGAGTCATTTGAATTTCTCTTAAGATCAACTCAAAGAGGAGGATAAATGGTCAGTGAGGAGATAATTACGGAACAACAGTCAACCATAAATAATCAAAACAATGGACGACAGAACTAGCTACTAGTCATGTGTAGTAAAATCCATAGCTGTATTCTATCTGATGTTTGTGCAGGTGATGTTGTCTGGAAGGATACTTCAAGCTCTACAATTCATTCATTCAACTCAAGCAATGAAATTCATTTTTATGAGATATAAATCTCTTTCACTTTTTCACAACTTACCATCTAATTGTTTTAATGCTGTGATAGCATCTATACGATTATGAAAGTGAACGAAGGCATAATCACGAATTTTTTTGACACGTTCAACAGCATCCATTGAATGAATTGCTTGATTGAAATGATCTTTTACTGCATTTTCTGTTGTATGTAACATTAAATTTCTTACGTACAATATACGGACCTATAAAAAGTGAAATTATTTTATGTATTACTTTAATCAATGCTATAAGTAGTATGAGTTCAATCATAAAATGTAATTAGGTTTTATTATGAGAACTCTTAATGTATACAAAATGGAGTTAACAATTATACAGAATTGCATTTACATATATACAGTTGAAAGTTTGTAAAAGTGGTGCCTCAACAAAACTCCACCTGTAGTTCTTCTAAAGTTATTGTCTGTCTCAAGCCCGGGTAAAGGAGGAGGGTTCGGTATGAGGTCGGCAACCACATCCCGTAGAAAAAAATTTTGCTAAAAATACGCCAACCAGAATAATCAAATTAAACCACTTAAACTGTGCCCTTGGAGTTAAAAGAAGAATTATGACGCCTCATTATGAAAGCCCAGATTCTCCAGAAGTCATGAGACAGACGCCCAGAGCAACAATCTTTATACGTACATGAAACGTTCGGACAATGTAAGAGACTGTGAAGACCAGTCGAATAGCATCAGAAATGAAGAGTTACAAACTGGCAGTACTTGAAATCAGCGAAAATCATTGAACCCAAGCTGGACAGTAAAGCTTAGATACGGGGGAAATGCTACTGTACTTCGGTTGTGAAGAGGAAAATGCTCTACACACTCAAGAAGTTGCTTTAATGCTGTCCAGAGAAGCACGAAATGCTCTTATAGGATGAGAATCTCATGGATACAAAATCATCTAAGCATCATTCAAAATAAAGAGGGAGGGGATCACAATGAATGTTCTTAAATGTTATGCGCCCACCAATGATAACAACGACGACATTAAAAGTTCAGTTCTACTCGAGGTTTCAATCAGTCGTAGGGAAGTGCCCACCATCCTGATGGGAGATCTAAACGTTAAAGATGGGTAGAATACTTCGAGGAACTGCTGAATAGACCAGCCCTATTGAATTAACCGGGCGTCTTTCTATAGATGTCACTCCACCAACTATCGAAGAATTCAAGATGGCCACCAGACAAATCAAAAGGGGGAAGGCGGCAGGACCTGACAATATACCAGCTGAAGCACTGAAGTCAGACATTGAAGTAACTGCAAACATGCTTCACCTTCTATTCAAGAAGATTTGTTAGGAAGAACAAGTGTCGACGGACTGGAAATAAGAACACCTTATCAGGATACCAAAGAAAAGGAATCTCAGCAAATATGAAGAATACAGAAACATCACGCTGTCGTCAGTACCAAGGAACGTTTTCAACAGAGTGTTACTGAACCGGATAAAAGACGCAGTAGACGCCCAACTTCGAGATCAACAAACTGGATTCCGTAATGGTCGGTTGTGCACAGACCGAATTGCGACACTACGGGTCATCGTGGAATAGTCAGTCGAGTAAAACTCGACACTATACACCAACTTCATTGACTATGAAAAAGCGTTTGACAGTGTGGACCAGAGAACATTATAGAAACTTCTTCGACACTATGGAGTTCCTGAAAAGATCGTCAACATTGTCCAGAACTCATACGATGGACTACAGTGCAAAGTGGTGCATAGAGGAGAGCTGACAGATGCATTCCCAGTAAACTCCGGTGTCAGACAAGGCTGTCTACTCTCCCACTTCCTCTTTCTTCTGGTGATTAACTAGATTGTGAAGACTTCGACATTTGAGGGGAAGCACGAAATACAATGGATATCTCAGGATCAATTAGATGATTTGGACTTGGCAGATAACCTAGCCGTCCTATCACATACACACGAACAAATACAGACGAAGACAACTAATGTAGCAGTAGATTCTGAATCAATAGGCCTCAACATACACATAGGCCAAGGCAAGATTCTCTAATACAAAACGGAGAACACCAATCCAGTCACAATTGATGGAGAAACTCTGGAAGAGGTGGAAACATTCACATACCTGGGAAGCATCATTGATAAACAAGGAGGATCTGATGCCGACGTAATACTGAGGATTGGCAAAGCAAGGGTAGCATTTCTACAATTGAATAACATTTGGAACTCAAATCAACTGTCATCTAATTTCAAAGTCAGAATCTTCAATACGAACGTCAAGACAGTCCTATTGTACGTAGCTGAAACATGGAGAACTACTAAATGCCCTGGTACGGCCGAGAGTGGGGAGAGTCCGCTGTCCCTCTCCAAATGCTCTCACATGGCCACGCGTATACAGCCTCTGCCAGGGAAGTCCTACTCACTGACTTCTCACACCAAGGGTGTTGTTTACGAAATTGAGAGGACGAAAGCGAATGTCCGGCGCTTTAACCGGGTTGGTGGACCCTCCGTGTCCACCTAGGGGAGTTGAAAAACCCTGATTCCAAACCAATCGTGCACATGTGCTCCAGTATCCTGATGGAACGAATGGCGTATGAACCAACTGTTGGTCACCGGCTACCATAAGAATGCATCTCTTTACGATGCTCCACTGCCTTGTGGATCAGACCTTTAATTCAAAGGCTCCGGGTGTGGCCCCTTAAGAACACCACCTGCTTCAGTTTGGGCACCTGAGCAGTATCACAGCGCTCACACAAATCAAATGAGATTTGTATGGCGCATATATATCTGGTGCTTCTTTGTACCAATATTTATGTGTATAAATAAAATATAAAATCTGCGCAAAATACTCAACATTCATTGGCCGGATACCATCAGCAACAGCCTTCTGTGCGAGAGGACAAACCAGCTTCCGTTTGAAGAAGAAATTAATAAAAGGAGTTGTAAGTGGATAGGACACACATTACGAAAATAATCAAACTGCATCATGAGGCAAGTGCTAACTTGGAATCAGGAAGGGAAGCGTAAAGGATGAAGGCCAAAGAACACATTACGCGGGAAATAGGAGCAGATATGAAAAGGATGAATGTTAACTTGAAAGAACTGGAAAGGAATGGCGAGGACAGGTTTGAATGGAGAATTCTAGTGAGCAGCCTATGCTTCTCCATCAGGGGTAACAGGCGTAAGTAAGTAAGTAAGTAAGTAACTCTCAATAAGTTTTAAAAAAGCTGTTTCTGTTTGATATTATAAACTGTTTCTGTTGTACTTTCTGCTGTAGAGACTAATGTATTCAAAGAAAACGTTTCGCATTATTTGGTGTACCTATATCAGCTTAATTTGTAATGAGTTGGATTTGCGTTGCCGACGAGAGACGACTTTGCTGGAAAGTAAATCGTATCATTATGTATGTTATTTTGTAAGTTCTTTTAAATTCAAGACATTCTTTTGCAACATTATTTCTTATCGTCAAAATAATCTTATGCTACTTTTACCGCTTGATTTATTTATGGAACATGTAGTGTGATATCTACCTAAAGGATGCTGTGGTATAAAAAGTGGGTAGTAAATATTTAGTTGGCACTCGTCAGCAAGATGTACCTGTAATCTTGAGAGAACTGGTGCTCCCTGACGGATTCGATCCCGTGTGACTCGGCTTTACAGTCAGAGACATTACCACTGAGCTTCTCGGGCGGCGACCGACCTCCTGTAGGACTGAGATGTAATCACAATTTATTGATCACTGGATGGTGATCAATGTCATGCGTGTCAAGTCCTTCTTAGTGCTGTGAGCTACTCAGTGGTACCATCTCCGACTGTGAAGCTGAGTCACACGGGATCGAATCCGTCAGGGAGCACCAGTTCCCTCGAAATTACAGGTACACCTTTCTGACGAGAGCCAAGTAGCACGAAACCCGGGTTCAACGTTTTCCTGTTGACCACCTCCAACCACCATCTAATCTCAACATAGTGCACGCAGAGTCGAGCCACCTAGACTAGTGGCCACATTGCAACTTGATCGATAGCATTTGATCAGAACTAAGAAGGACTTGACATGCATGACATTGATCATCACCCAGTGATCAATCAATTATGATCAATAAGCTAATTACATTTAAGTTACTATGAGGGCGAAACTCACCTTTGACATAATATTTTCATCAACTTGACGTTCTGGTTCTGCCCAATCTACAGCAATTTGATGTCCCCATAAATGAATTCGTCCAGGAATTAATTTACGTCTAGCCATAGCAGCTGTTTTATGATTTTCATATTCAACAAATGCAAATCCTCTATTCTTTGTTTTATCAACTAGACTTGGATAAACAATTACATCTTTTACACCATCAGTCACCTTTGACATTTCTAACATGATTTCATCTTTTGTTTTAGATTTCGGGATACCACCGATGAATAAACGACAATTATCAATACTGTAACAGACCCCTAACAGTTTACCTTTACGTATTTCATAACCATTCAATTGATCGACAGCTTGTTTAGTATCATTACGATTAGTATATAAACAAAATCCGTAACCACGATTTAATCCATTAAAATCCATCATTAATCGGAACATATAAATTTTACCGGCTAATTCAAATATGGGGATGAGTTCATCTTCAAAACAATCACGTGGTATTTTACCAATAAATACTTCACAACCTTTTGGTGGTTTAGGTCCATACCAATTTGGTGGTGGACCATAACAACGTTGACCATTTTCTTGTAATATTGGATATGATGTTCTTTCTGTTAATTTGACTAGAGCTTCTTCATGTGACATGAATATCTTACTGTTTCGACAAGGATCTTCATTCATTGATTGAATAGATGATATACTGTTTGTTAACATTTCAATGATTGCCTATGATCATGATCATCATAGTTTAGGTATTGTTAAGTAGTTAGACATTCCATTCAACAAGGAGGAATTCGTTCATTTTATAATCATGATTGTAATCAGAGTTTTATGATAATAACGACTGTCTAATTAGAGGTTGTTGGGAATTCAACATGAAAATGTATCCATCTTATCAATTGATCATGATTCATTTCATCTAAGATCATACTACTGAAATAGTAAAGGAAACATGAAATAGATGAAAATTTAATATTAACAGTAATCAGAAGGAGTTTTGTGGAGATTTCAGTATTTTCATAGTTGAAATCATGAGTTAGAGAAAACCTAGAAGCACTGGACGGCCGTTTCGTCCTATTGCGAAACTCCTCAGCAGTGCGCATCCACAATCTCGCCTCACGAGATTCGAACCCAGAATCTAACAGTCTCGCGCCAGAGCGCTTGACTGATAGAAAAATGAGCCGGCAAGCAGTGACCAATGGAGTTCAACCACGTCTGTTGTGAGATATCAAATCATTGAAGACAGTTGATGAACGGTTGCTCTTAACAGTAAGTCAATATCAGATATAATGAAAATTCCTAATTTTCACATTTTGATAAAGAATAAAAGAAATAAATCAAGCGATCAAACTTCTCTACACTTAGTTATTCCTCATGGCCCTTCACTAATATATATAATTCTATATCGATATGGTTTGTCACAATGAAATGTTACTTATGAAGTAGTTACCTTACGTAATAATTATATAATGTTTTATATATAGTTGAGATCATATGTCAAGTGAAGCTAGACCGCCATCGAAAACCTGGAAGCACTGGACGGCTGTTTCGTCCTATTTTAGGACTCCTCAACAGTGCGCATCCACTATCCCGCCTCGCGAAATTCGAACCCAGGACCTATTCTCGCTCACGTGATGAACTCAGGTCATTATTTGAATTAAATAAAGTTTTTTACGTTATCCACCATATTCTATCAAATTCGCCACATACCTAACGAGTTCGTCTCTTGTACATTCATGAAGCCATTAGAATCCATGTTCACAAACCAAACCTTTGCATCCAAAAGAGGTTTGTGCAACCACTCTTGCTACTTTGATCATCAGCATAGAAGTGAGTTTGTACCAGAACATTGATGAAACGCTTGAAGGGTATAATAAAAACTCAAGTAACAAAAGTTAAAAGTACTGAATAATAGCGAAACTTGTCATCTTATGTCTTCAACGGTTGCTCACAATTATTGTTCCTGTTTCAACAAGGTTATCTACACTTTCTTTAATTTACTGTCTTACCCTGAGCATTCCATATTTCAAAGATAACCATAACCAAACAGTAGTAAACTTCTGACGAACTACGATTTTGAAAATTAGGTTTTACAAATTTCGTGACTGAAAAGTATGGAATTCTTTGCAGTATACTAGATCTTTAAAATCGTGCCTACTTCACAAATGTTGAAGCTTATGAAAAGTTTAACGAGTTTCTTGAATTCTTTTCAAGACTTCACCACCAAAGAAACGATGATGATTGATGAGATTTACAGTATAACTGAAGTGATTAACAGATCGAAATAATAAATTTACAATGGTCAGATCAAAGGGTAATCAGGACTCGTACTAAAAAAGCTCACATGGAAAACTTGAAAGCACTGGACGGCTCAGTGGTCTATTGGTTAAGTGCTATGGCGTGAGACTGGTAGGTCCTGAGTTTGAATCTCGCAAGGCAGGTTCGTGGATGAGCATTGCTGAGGAGTCCCATAATAGGACGAAACGGCCGTTCAATGCTTCCAGGTTTTCCATGGTGGTCTAGCTTCAATCGACTCATGATCTCAACTATGAAAATACTGGAATCTCCACAAAACCCCTTCTGATGAGCATTTGAATTGGAATGAAGTATGAACAGATATGAAATAGAGTGTTTCTCTTATGAATTATCATTGTTTTCTTTTGTCTATGTTCGAAAGAATCTCTACTGTACATGTAAAATTTGTAAGATAAAACAAACGGCACAGAGAAACACTCGTCAAAAGGATACTTGGATTATCTAAGTTGTACATTCTAAAACTATAGTAAACGAAAGAAACATGTGCTGAAATACTCTGGAGAAATGATGATAGAATAATGGAAAATAAGTGTTTACAGTTATGAATCATTGTGTGTAATTTATGTGAATATTACTGATGTAAGATCAAATTGTCGATAAGTTTTGATAAGGTAGGTATGAAAAACTAAGTAATCATGCAATCCATAGAACTAGTTTCAATATAAAAGACTTCATTTCATGACGATCATCTCAACTGTGACTTATATTGGTTTTAGAGTGGACTCAATAAAGGTACTACTGAGAACAAAGGTAATAGACAGTCATATCATTTCGCTATGGGGTTCACCATCACCAGTGGTGTTAGTTAGTTGCCGAGGTTAATTGATTGTTGACTGAAGTTGCAAATGTGTATCACCATATGGATTCGAATGGTTATGAACCTTTTGCGAGATATAAAGGTCATGGGTACTGCCTTTGGATGGCGGCTGGGTACGCACTGATGGGAAGTCTTATAATAGAATGATACGGTGGTCTTGTGTTATCTGATTTTCATCAGTACCTCTACTGAGATCATTCCATAACTGATGCCGATTACAAGTTCATATGAATATACACGATACTGATAGTCATTAATGATATGTGATACGTGTACTTTTCCGAGTTGTACTTTAATCTACAGAATACTTTCTATTCAGATAATAAGTCATCATCATATAATTGACCCTGTTTGAAAGAGATTTGTTTAATTCTGTTTTTGTTTAAATTAACAACCGTTTCTATTTTGCTTATTTAATTAAGGACAATAACAAGCCTAAACATGATTGTTGGTATAGTTTAATTATTAGATTACTGATTTATATTTCAACATTAAACAAGAAATATTATCTCATTTACACATTTTTCACTGTATATTGATGATAAAGGTTCATATTTTCATGTTGAAAGCATGAGTCAGTTGAAGTTAGACCACCAAGGGAAACGTGGAAGCACTGGACGGCCGTTTCGTGTTATTGTGCGACTCCTCAGCAGTGCGCATCCACGACCTCGCCTCCCGAGATTCAAACCCAGGACCTACCAGTCTCGTGCCAGATTATTTAACCGATAGACCACTGAATCGGCATCCGATGGTGTTTATGTCTAACTCCCGGTAATTCCTAGAGTTCTAGTAAGAAGCAGTGACCAGTGGAGTTCAAACTACGTCTGTTGTGAGATCGGAACTCACTGAAGACAATTGGTGAACAGTTGCTCAACTTCGTGGATTGGTTGAAGTTAGACATTAAGACCATCCGATGCCGGCTCAGTGGTCAATCGGTTAAGTGGTTTATATATTATGTATAGTGATTCATTATAAGACGTTTTAAAAAAAATGCATTTCGTCCCGTTCTGGCTCTGATCACCTAGATTTACCTAAACTTTATAAAGTCATAGTTGTTTTATTTGTGACACTCAATGCCAGTTACTATGTTATTATTAAATGATTTAAACAAGAAAAACCAGTGTCAGAAGGAGTTCATATTCGTCAGTTCACGATAGATACAACATTCAGTTGAGAAAATGAAGCATGAATGAATACCTATTGTATTTATAGTGAACAATTTGAATTAGACATTAAATAGGAATAATATGTTTGTAAAATCTCAGCGAATGAATTTGTAGTAAATCCAACGTTTCGCCTGGCAATTTTGAATTAGAACAGATAAAAACATTATCAGAAGGGGTTTGGTGAAGATTTTAGTACTTTTATAGAGTTAAGATCATGAGTCAATTAAAGCTAGACCACCATGGAAAACCTCAAAGCACTGGACGGCCGTTTCTTCCTATTATGGGACTCCTCAACAGTGCGCATCCACGATCCCGCCTCCCAAGGTTCGAACTCAGGACTTACCAGTCTCGCGCCAGAGCATTTAACCGATAGATCACTGGGCCGGCCAGAATCCAACAGTGTTAATGTCTAACTTCAAACGTTCCACGAAATTGAGCAACAGTTCACCAATTGTCTTCAGTGAGTTGATATCTCACAACAGAACAGGTTGAACTCCACTGGTTACTGCTTCTCACTAGAACTCCAGGAAATACCTCATGGAACCTATCACTAGTGACCACAGAACACACTGCTGAGGAGTCCCACAATAGGGTGAAACGGCCGTCCAGTGCTTCCAGGTTTTCCATGGTGGTCTAGCTTCAAATGACTCATGATCTCAACTCTATAAGATAAAAGCATGGTTATAATGGAAATAAAAAATCCAATATTTTTTTCTATATTTTGGGAACAAATTTTACTGAGTGATAGTTTTATTACCATATGACACCGTTGGATAACTGGCTCCATGGTTTAGAGGTTAAACGTTTGTTCGAATGACTGAATTTTCTGGGTTTGAATCCGGTTTACGGGATCATGGATGTGTATTGTTGAGGAGTCTCATAGTGAGACGGTACGGCTATCCAGTGCTTCTAAATTTGCTATTGTGGTCTAGTATAGATTGACTCGTGATTTCGAATTTGTAAATACCTATTTGACTCAAGTATTTAGAAATAGTCCAGCCAAGTTAATTTTCATGAATAGAAACTAAAGATCTGAATTGACTTAATTTTTTTATTATGAAAAACTATGTTTTTAGATTATTTTAATATTTTTAGGCTGAAATCAATCGGATTTTTCAAACCCTATACCTGTGTTCGGATAACACAACTGAAAGACTAGACTTATCGAAGAAAAAACAACCATTTATTACAATTCAGGTAAAATCCCCTTCATTTATGACACAATACCCATAAATGAATTCATGACACTATTTAAGGTTAATCCTTTTTACAAATTTAACTTCTTAACATACTGATATCAGAGATCAGTAAATCAATTTATAGTTGAAAGGACGAGTCAATTGAAGCTAGACCACCATGGAAAACCTAGAAGCACTGGACGGCCATTCATC
>NW_017386027.1:57711-132555 GCF_000237925.1 Schistosoma mansoni | reverse complement strand
GCCTACAAGTGTGGACTGGATAAGTGATTTGATTCGGGTGCTTAGTTGGGTGTGAGGGGGTGAGGGAACCAGAAAATTGGGGGAATGAAATAGCAAGGGGTAAAAGATTAAGTCTGCTTGATGGATCTAACGAGTCGAGCCTGGGGGAGTTCGACATCCCTAACTACTGGGGATTACGGGTCAAGGGAAGCTGGACCTTCATGGGAAACCTTGTTGCACTATTCGTCCATTTCATCCTATTATGGGACTCCTTAGCAGTGTGTATCCACGATCCCACCTCGCGAGATTCGAATCCAGAGTAGAACGAAACGGCTGTTCAGTGCTTCCAGGTTTTCCATGGTGGTCTAGCTTCAATTGACTTCATGATCTCAAGTAGATAAAATTACTGAAATTTCCACGAAACCCCCTTCTGAGAACAATTCAAAACTGACTGATCAATAAATATTGACCAGAGAATTTTTAACTAATTTTTTGAACGCTTATCTACTTATACCAATAAAGTTAAAATGTGAGCACTAATGTAAATGACCTGGTATCATGTGCACTATGTAGAGATGTAAGGTGATTTGAAATAGCCGGTAAGAAATCGTAGACTCAAGTTTTGATCTAGTTGTCAATAATATACAACAAAATGTATATGAAATCGTAAAGGAATTCAAGCTTTGTACAATACTGAAACTCATATTTATGACTAATGAAGTTGAATGATGTGGATTAAATGTAACAACCATTTATATTCCCGGCTTTGAACCACTCGTAAATGTACTCAACTATGCCAAACGATTTAATTTCAGTCACATTAACAAATAGAAACGACTCAAGTCTGTTCAAGATTGAAAGATGTTAACAACAATTGATTGATCTTTGGGTGGTGATCAATGTCATGTGTGACAAGTGCTTCTTAGTGCAGATCGAATGCTATCGATGATCAGTCTATTGTGATTACATCTCAGTCCTACAGGAGGTCGGTCACTGCTCGGAAAGCTCAGTGGTAACGTCTCTGACTGTGAAGCTGGGTGAAACGGGATCGAGTCTGTCAGGGAGCACTAGCTCCCTCAAGATTACAGGTACACCTTGCTGAAAGATGCTATGATATCTGTCTATTGATAAAACGTTGTTGATCAAATTACAAATAAAGTGAATAACAAGGTGATTTGAAAATTTGGAATTTATTAACTGAACGAATTCACTTTACCATTAGTTGAAAGCTGAAAATTAACCTGATTGACAATGAACAGCAAGCTTATTATGTAATCACGATAGATGGTAACTAGGTGGTTTGAAAGTTTGTACTTTATTTATTGGAATGAAATAAACATTAAGAATCTGGTTTAGAAGACAGAGTGAAGTAGTTTAGATGAAAGAATATTTGAACTAAAAAACCAAAAGGAATTTACTAGACGATCATATCGTCCTGGTATCGGACTACTCAACAGTATGCATCCGCGATTCCACAAGTCTGAGTCGGACACAAGACCTTCGGTCTTTCGCGCAAATGTTCAACTTAAATACCACTGAATCGGTGTTTATGTCTAATTTCAATCAATCCATGACTATGTGTAAACATTCATCCATTATCTGATGTGGTTAACAGTCTCGACTCCACATGGACTGGACTCCGCTGATCACTGCTTCTCACTAGAACTCTACCAAGTTCTTCTTGAAGATAGTCATCAGTGAACACATTATTTTTATGTCATTTCTGATAAATTTTAACTAATCTTGTGGTAGTTTATCTGACACATAATAATGTATATTGGGTATGGTCAGTCTTTCCTATCATCATACATTGTGAAGATTTGGATCAGTCAGTCAGTCAGTCAGCTACAACATAGGACCAGGCACATTTATGGATTATTCTATCTAACCTACCATCCAGTAATCATAATTACCTGCATCAACTTAACAGGGGGGGTCCATTGTTCACTGTTTATTTTCTTATAGTCAATGACATATTTATTTGAAATTACTTAAGACAGTTTACACGAATTTAAACTATGTTATCCATCCTAAAAGTTGAATTGAAAGACAACGAAGTTATTTGTATAAAACGAGTTTGGGATTCAAATTAGAAAAAGTCATCGGTTCAAGTATTTGCGGTCTAAGTCGTGAATACTTGTAATGACCATTATCAATCCTTGAAATAGCAAACCGAAAAATGTTAGGCCATTAGTAAATACTTAGATATATTGGATGACCGTTTCCTCCTAGTGTGTGATTACTCTATATTGCGCACTCATGATGCCGTGCGTTGACCATCCGATGCTTCCAGGCTTTTAAAGGTGGTCTAACATTGATCAGTTCATGATCTCAGTGAAACTCAACAGTCTAAATAACCCGATACTTATGGCTTTATCACGGCTAACGATTGTTATTTTGTCCGTGATTCTGGAAACTTCCTCCTAGATATCTTCACCAATATAGTTTTGAAAGGCATCTCCTAACTCTATTCAAAGCACCACCATAAAGGAAATTCAATAAACCTGACAGAATAGTTTCTATTTTTCTTTTAGTATATACATTCATTCATATTAATAAAATAAAATAATCGTTAATCTAAAACAAAACTTACGGATTGTTCCATTGGGAATTGACATTTAACGAATGGTGATATCAATGTACTACTTAATTAAATGATTGTTATCATCATCATCGTCAATATTTTGTACAATGATTCAAGATCATTCATTGTTCAATGAACAGTTTATAAACAAAGATAAAGATGATACTTTACATGTATGATGATTGTTTGACCAGTATTACAATAAGAAACATTATGGAAAATCCTTTTATATATAGAGAGAGAGGTGTATAACCAAGTGTCTATAATGAACAGTTTATGTCAATATCACTGTTGTTTCTCATTCAAGGACTCTTCACAGATATTAAGGTGAATATGATAAGATCCAATCGTATATAAGAGAAGAACTACTTTCATTAATGAAGATGAATACTGTTGTTGATCGCATTTTCATCTGCATCATCATCAGTGGTGACCAACACGTGAATTTACACAAAGAGGTAATACACCAAAATAAGAAATACATGAGTATATAAAGTGTGTGTGTGTCTGTGTGTGTGTGTTAGAATGTGCAGCTTCACAATTTAAATACATTTGAATTGAAAAATCAATAATTTAATTAATAATAATAATAATCTATACTTATTATATTGATGTTTATATATGACCAACTTTCATATAAATACTGACTTATAGTACAGTGAAGTGATCTAATGGATGGTTATTGTTACTAAGTAAACTGTTTCATCTATTAAGAAGTGTTATTGAAATGTAACTAAGAAAAGATGATTTACAATGACCTAAATGAAGAGGTGAGTATCTATGTGAGTGTGTGTGTGTGTGAATGTTGTTAGTTCTCTAATGACCAGCTACTTTACTAATAGACTTTCATATTATCACCTTGTTACAATGTAGGGACACCTTACTACTATTAACATTATTAGTAGTAGTAATAGTGTCTTCCTTCAATTCTATGTATGTGTGCTCACTCACACATCTGTTCATTACTTTACTTTTACATTTCTTTGTCCTTAAAAATTTATTTCTAAGGTAGATCCAACAGTAATGCAAAGTTATCATTAATTAGATATAAAAAAATTACAGCATCTAATGTAAATTCTGCATGATTTCAGTGAATGATGAGCTGAAGTTAAGGAACAGATATGCGTTCCTTTATTCTTTGAGAAGCGGAATGAAGAAACTGTTTCAAATGTTGTTGGCACAGTATACGTGAGCGGTACTTCGAAGAACTGATCAATCTCTAGAATGTCATTGAAATAGTAAACTGTAGCAGCACATATAAGAAAATAATAAAAGGAATTTTGTGGAGATTTAGTATTTATCATAGTTGAAATCGTGAGTCGATTGAAGCTATGATAAATACTAAATCTCCACAAAACCCCTTCTATAATTAATATAATCATATGCTCACTAGTGACTTCGAGAAGTATATCTACGAGCTCTAGTGAGAAGCAGTGACCAGTGGAGTTCAAAACCACGTCTGTTGTGAGGTAGGAACTCACTGAAGACAATTGGTGAATGGTTGCTCAACTTCGTGGATCAGTTGAAGTTAGACATTAACACCGTTGGATGCCAGCTCAGTGGTCTATCGGTTAAGGGCTTCGTCTCGAGACTGGTAGGTCCTGTGTTCGGATCTCGCGAGAGCGGGTTCGTGGATGCGCACTGTTGAGGAGTCCCATAATAGGACGAAACGGCCGTCCAGTGTTTCCAGGTTTTCGATGGTGGTCTAACTTCAATTGACTCACGCTTTTAACTATGATAAAATAATAAAAGTAAAAAGAGCAACGATCCTTGGCTTGGGACCGGCAGTAACTTTAGAAGAGTTACAGGCGGAGTTACAATGGATGATGGCCTATTAATATCACAAAGTAACTGAATTTATAAGTATGAACCACTGAATTTCAGATCAGTATACTAGTAGCTGAGGGCTCATCACAAACCTTAATAAGCCCGATTTCAATCTCTGGTAAAGTCTTAGATGCTCACTATGAATTAGTTTCATTGTAGCACTAAACAATCACTCAGAGTTTTCTTAATTTAAATGGGCGTATAACATTTTGGAACGTATTTGAGAAACAGTGCTCAGATTAAATAATGTTTGATGTTGACAAATATGAAGTCAAATTAGCCGTCAGTATTTGGAGAATAGTTTTTTTTTCTCTTGTGAAATAGCATATTGTACATAAACTATTACTTTAAAAAAATGAAGACGCCGTATAACCTATAGGCAATAATGTAGTGCGGTCTACTTATATCCTTATAAGTAGTATGTGGCGATGGTTGGACATAAAATGTATTCTGATAGAAGACCGATAAGGAAGAACTGAAATGAAGTGCCATTAGTAATAAAATGCATGAACAGTGGATTTAGAGATGATGGATTGATATTTACAGAAGGAACAGTGAAGATTGAGACGATTGATGGTTACTTTGCAAATTAACTGTTCATTGTATGGTTATCAGATCTTAATAAGACAGTTTGTAATTAATGCTTAATTAAATTCGATTGTCCCTATTTGTGTTCTTGTTCGCTACATTTGGTGTCGCTGCCAACAAGGTGGGGAATAGTTGATGTTCTGTGGACGCCGCTACGGGTCTGCATTCGAGGTGCTAGTTGAGGCAGTCTGGTGCGGAGAGGTGACGTCGAGTGGAGTATTCTAGCGGGGCGGCGTTGGCTGTATCAGGTGCTGCGAAGGAGAGGAGCGGTTGGACGTGCGGCTGCTGGGCGCACATCGGATGTAAATGGCTCAGCAGGCCTGTGGAGTACGAGTGTCGAACGTCTCAGGTGCCAGGTGGATGCAGATGCTGTGCCCCAGCAGGTTGACAGAGCTATGGAGGTCAGCGCCCCGCAGACTCGACATTTTGACGGAGAGCTTGGCACAGACTGCAGTACAAGAAGAAGGTGCGCGCGGCGAACAGAACCATCACATGAACGAATGCTTTAAATGGGGGACGAGTGTAGTCTAGTCTACTTATATTCATATAAGTAGTGTATGGCGATGGTCAGACATACAATGTATTCTGACAGAAGACCGATAAGGAAGAACTGAAATGAAGTGCCATAAGTAATTAAATGCATGAACAGTGGATTTAGAGATGATGGATTGATATTTACAGAAGGAACAGTGAAGATTGAGACGATTGATGGTTATTTTGCAAATTGACTGTTTGTTGTATGTTTATCAGAATTTAGTGAGATAGTTTGTAATTTATGCTTAAATAAATTGACAGATTTAAGGTTAACAAGAATCAATCTATATCGAGGTGTGCAGGACAAGCTATGAACCACAGGTGGAGAAATTTAAACACTTCACTTCTACTCGACGTTTGTGCTGATGATGTCGTTCAGAAGGACGATGAAAGCTGCACAACCAAACCATCCACCTCAGAGAACAAAACTCCATCAAAATAATCCACCTGAGCAACAAGTCTTCTCCACCATCTCAAAATCATATGAGCGTAGTTTCTAGTTTATCTTTTAAAAAATTCATGTGATGTTTTACATTACCCGTTGTCCCTTCATCAGATAATCGCTGATAAACTGATAACATTCTTGACTGCCCAATATTCGTTCAAACATAATGACAACAGAACCAAACGAATTGTTTACTTAAATTTCATCTAAAAACCAAACTAACACATGAGATATAAGATTATTTTATTTTAAATACAGAAAGAATCAAAGCCAGTGATTCAATAACTGCGGGATCGTGGATGCGCACTTCTGAAGTGTCCCAGAATAGAACGAAACGGCCGTTCAGTGCTTCTTGGTTTTCCATGATGTTCTAGCTTCAAATGACTCATGATTTCAACTGTGAAAAAATTTATTTATTTATCAATCAGAAACCAATGGGATTTAAAGTCCATAGTCAGCCAAATTGTATCTTTCATTGGTTTTTTGGAAAATGCAATGCGAATTCTTGAATAGTATTAGGGGTAAAGTCGGTACTTCATACACTCCAATGTTAAAGAACTATGACTGAATATTGATTTAGTAGTGCTGAGAAAAGCTTTGTTTAGTAATTATCTTTAATTGAATTTGTACCAACAACCCGAGTATGATAAGATATCTTATGTAGAAGTGTAATTATCTTTTATAGAACAATAGGACAATTCACAATTGTTACTACAACGTTTTATGTGTGTGAAGAAGGGATCAGTCGAAAATATTAATAGACGGTTGAGCATTATGAAAAATTGGTGAAGGTTGATCTTTCACATCATAGAATCTTGGCTAAGTGGTATAGGGCAATTGTTCGAGTTTCAAACGGGAGGATCTTACCTCTTTTACGGTTCGTGTTATAGATGGGTATTACTAAAGAGCTCCATATCACGACGAAACAGCTTCTCAGAGATTTTTAGTTTTCAATGTTTATCTATTACCTTTTCGATATTGGAATGATATTACTACTGTAACCTAATAAGTAGTAACTCAAAAATTGCAAAATATATTTCTGAGATGAGAAGTCTAATGTGGGTCCTAATACAAATAGAGAGGAGATTCCTTTGATATATATAAAATCTATTATCTGTGGATGACATCTTAGATACCTGTGAAATAAAGGAGGGTATTATTTGTTCATTGAATAAACTTAACACACATCTTAATCACATCAGTTTTCATGTGAAGAGAAGAGGAACAAACAACTTTCTTTCTCAGATAAATATATAACTGTAAGAGAAGATGGTTCATTCAAATGAAACAAAAGCTTAAATCAGTTGTTCAAAAAACGTAATTTTCAAATAAGATCATTGTCAAAGAGAAAACAGGGTCCTTGTTTCACCAAAAACCTGGAAGACGATTGCATCATATCCCACTGTGTTTACTAGTTTCAACGTGCGTGTGTGTGACCACACATACAAATGGGATAAGAAATCGTGATTTGAAAATTAGGTTGTGTCCAAGTACACGTAAATAGTCTCTAAAACAAATAAAATCGAAATAGTCTATTAAGAGTAGACGATAAACATCCAACGTCCTTTATTGTCAAACCAACTAGTCATTAAAGTATTGTGTCATCATTCATATTAACTTATGCAAAGACTATTAATCACACTTACAATAAGCATACTAATATTTCCAGTCCCCCCAGAAGTGTGATCCATCGAGTGTACATAGATATTCTGACCCATGTCAGCTGTCAACTTCACTAAATCTTGATGAATAATGAATAACCTATCTGTCATGGAATGAAGCGATATACTGTTAGATGTTAATTTTCGTCTGTCAAAATGAAAACTTGGTTTGATTAACTGTACGGATGCTGCATGTGAATTTGTTGTCATGTGGTGGAATTGTATTGACGTGTTCACCTCCATCTTCTGCCCATTCTCTTCTAAAAGAATTATTCCTACAATATCCACTGAGCATCACGAAACAATGGAAACGGATTCAGTTCAATACACATGAATAATTTAAGTCAGATGAAGTGAGAATGAAGATCATTAGCATGAACTATCTGCAATAATGTTCAATAGATTTTATCTTCTTTCTGTACTCCAAAAAAATCCTTGGATATCCTGCATAATTTAATCGGAATTCTTGCTTTTTCAACCATCAGAGAGATATTTTCTTGGTTCAATCAATCACATAGTATCAAATAATTCATAATGAATGTAGGTTATTAGTGAACACTAAGAAAATGGTACCAATGATGATTAACTTTTCATCAAGCCCTCATCGCTCCAATCATCATCTCTGATCGATAAAACTAACATTCGTGAATCTAATTGACTTGCTTGTTCAGCACCTTTCAAAGCATTCAACAACTATACTTTCATTTTGGTTGAGCTCGAACTCTCACAATAAATAATCTTGCTCAAATGCAAATCAAAATCAGTTAATCGAATAATTGCAAATACATACATAGTTGAATATTCGACTGAATAGTTTGTTAGTAACACATCACATCTATGGATAATGAATGAATGAATCAGATTGTTTGATAATCTGATCTCAGAAATAATAAACAGTTTCAGGCAGCTTGAATAATGTTTTAGCAAAGAATATTCAATAGTTTAAACGTACTAACTTTTTGCAAAAATAAACATAAACACCATCGGATGCTAGCTCAGTGGTCTATCGGCTAAGTGCTATGGCGCGAGACTGGTATGTCCTGAGTTTGAATCTCTCAAGGCAGTGTCGTGTATGCGCACTGCTGAGGAGTCTCACAATAGGACGAAACGGCTCTCTAGTGCTTTTAGGTTTTCCATGGTGGTCTAGCTTCAATTGACTAACGCTTTCAACTATGAAATTTTTTGTAGTTTTATTTTTTTAATTGAAATCAATGGACTACTAATGAGTTACAGTAATATAAAAATGTTTGTCGCAAACTTTTTGCAATTACAAGATTTTTCATAGTAGAAAGCGTGAGTCAATTGACTCATGCTTTCTACTATGAAAAATACTAAATCTCCACAAAACCCCTTCTATAATTAATATAATCATATGCTCACTAGTGACTTCGAGAAGTATATCTACGAGCTCTAGTGAGAAGCAGTGACCAGTGGAGTTCAAAACCACGTCTGTTGTGAGGTAGGAACTCACTGAAGACAATTGGTGAATGGTTGCTCAACTTCGTGGATCAGTTGAAGTTAGACATTAACACCGTTGGATGCCAGCTCAGTGGTCTATCGGTTAAGGGCTTCGGTTCGAGACTGGTAGGTCCTGTGTTCGGATCTCGCGAGAGCGGGTTCGTGGATGCTCACTGTTGAGGAGTCCCATAATAGGACGAAACGGCCGTTCAGTGTTTCTAGGTTTTCCACGGTGGTCTAGCTTCAATTGACTCACGCTTTCAACTATGAATAATACTTAATCTCCACAAAACCTCTTCTGATAATTACAAGATTAGTTATAACCATGATATATATATATATATATATATATATATATATATATATATATATATATATAATTTCTTTAAAGCATTTTGATCCGCCACCTAGAATTAAATAACAAATAGTTGGTAGGGAACACAATTCAAGCACAATCAGATAATACGTTTAATGATCAATAACAATGTCCGAAAGGCATTTTCACGATGTTATGGCATCAAGCACGTAATTCAATCATTTGTGTCAGCGACAAACGACAACTTTTTTAGTAATCTCTGCATACATAATACAATCTTACTGCATTTAGACGCCAGTATACAACACTTTGCTTCATTCATAGACCCAGTCACCTGATGAGCTAAATTCCAGTTAGATGAAATAATCTGTTAGAATCTAGAGGAGATTAGTTCACTTTCAAATTCTCTCAACTATCTACAGTTTACTTTCAGGTGTTACTGACTATGGCCTTCTAACATTAAATAAATACCACTATAAACGAAGACCACGAGTAATTAGTTAGGTCTATAAACTATAGACTGACATTGTACGACATCAGCATATCCCAATGTAATCAAACTAAACATTTAATCACACAACTTCGAAATTTTCAGTCAACATAATTCTGATTTGAACAATTACAGTTTAACTCATTAACTCATCAATACTACATTGAACACAGTGATATGGACAGCTAGTCTGCCTGGTAAAGTGGGTAACAAAACTGTAAGGACGGCTCGTCATTAGATTCTAGGAAGCCTCAAGAAGCCCAGGAAGAGCCACAGACATTCCATCCAATCACTGCTAGGGGAATGTTATAGAATGTCGACGTGTAGCTTCCCCATTGGATGGATTAGCATGACCCCTATGTGCCTATTGGTTGACCGAAATGATGATTTACATTCAGCAGAAAAACTATAAATACACGAGATTTCTGTACTATATTTTGACACTGATTTGGGGAATAAACTTCCTACTTACCAATCTTTGTCTTCTCTCTTTCGCGACGTTGCGGGTTCTATCGTTCAAGTAGTCGAGTAGTTCGCGGCATATTAAGAATCAAGGCTCTAGATATAACAAAAACCCAGTGAAGCCAGTTCAAGTATAAAAAAAGAAAGAAAAACACTCGTTGTTCACATAAACTTTACCATTCGTAATATTATTTGGCAATAATGTAATGTTCACTGCTAGCAAAATCCTAATGTAAATAGTATTTTCAACAATGTAAACGGTACTTTGTATCCTATCCGAAAGGCAATTTACTTCGAATGATTAGAAAGACATACTTGTACTGAAAAACGATGGAACGACATTTGAGCTTAAATGCATGCTTTGGAATGCACTGTCCCTGAATCTATGTATTTCTGGCCTGTATGCAGTTTATATTGCTCACACCAAACGTTCTGGAATCTAGCTATTAAAATGTGAATCGGAGAACACTCGTCCTCCAAAATTGATTATTTATATTTATGTGTAAGCTGAGGAGTATATTTATGCTAAATATTAACCGGATTCAAGTGACTTGAAAACTCAACAGCGCGCGACGTCCTTAACAGACTGCATATTTTAGTCACTGCGTCCTAGCAACTAGTGGCTACCGCTGAAATGAACGCTCTTTGCCTTAACCTGATGAACCGACTTACATCTCACGTCTGTCTAACAACTTCAACCTGCATTCCACCTCTCCGTCGATAATGAATGATACAGCCAGTCTCTTCTTGTGGCTTTTAACTTTATCACGCTTTCAGTCGGAATAACCATTCTGCCATCGCGTTGCCTACCGTGCTTGCTTACTTACTTATGCCTGTTTCCCCTCGTGAAGGAGCATAGGCCGCTCAGCAGTGTTCTCCATCAAACTCTGTCCTCAGCAATCCTTTCCAGTTCTTTCCAGTTAACATTCATTCTTTTCATATCTGCTTCTATTTCCCGGCGTAATGTGTTCTTCGGCCTTCTTCTTTTCCGCTTCCCTTCCCGATTCCAAGTTAGGAGTTGCTTTGTGATGAATATTAGTGATTTTCTTTATGTATTTCCTATCCACTTCCAACTTCTTCTCCTAATTTCCTCTTCAAACGGAAGCTAGTTTGTCCTCTCCCATAAAACGCTGTTGCTGATAGTATCCGACTAGTGAATGTTGAGTATTTTGCGAAGACAACTGTTTATAAATATTTGTACCTTTTTGACGATGGATGTAGTAGTTCTTCATGTTTCAGCTACGTACAATAGGACTGTCTTGATGTTCGTATTGAAGATTGTGACTTTGATATTGTTTGACAGTTGTTTTGAGTTCCATATGTTCTTCAATTGTGGGAATACGGCCGTTGCTTTGCTAATCCTCGCTTTTACATCTGCATCAGATCCTCTTTGTTCATCAATGATGCTTCTCAGGTACGTGAATGTTTCTACCACCTCCTGAGTTTCACCATCAAGTGTGATTGGGTGGGTGTTCTCCGTTTTGTATTAGAGAATCTTGCCTTGCTCTTTGTATATGTTGAGACCCATTGATGCAGAGGCTACTACTACATTAGTTGTCTTCGTCTGTATTTGCTCGTGTGTACGCGATAGGAGTGCTAGGTCATCTGAGAAGTCCAAATCGTCTAAATGGATCTTATATGTCCATTGTATTCCGTGCTTCCCTTCAGATGTCTACGTCTTGCTAATCCAGTCAATCACCAGAAGAAAGAGGAAGTGGGAGAGTAGACAGCCTTGTCTGTTTACGGTCCCGTTGACTACCGTAGCATTGTGTGATTCATGAAGCGTCTACTTCCTGTATTCGTTGAGCCACAGTTCTTTTTATGCCTTCTCTCCATCGACAGCTTAAGCCACTTTTAACGACGCTCGAACAGAACACTTCACACTACGCCACATTCCTTCACCAGTCTCAGTCTACTTGCCACTCCATTGTTAACCGCTTAACAGTGTCCGCAATTTTAGTTAATCTGGATGTCGTTTTGACCCTAAAGACGTTTTTATAATTATGCGGATTTTAAATTTATTCTGAAGACTATATGTGTGTGTATGTAAGTTTATAATATGAATTGATCGAGTGACTAAAATTCTTCAGAGTATATTTTCTCTCCCACTATGATTATAATCCAACAAACAACTTCTCAAATGTCCTTTAAAGTCAGTTGTCATTTGGCAAACGATGGTTGGTTAAAAGGTTAAACATTCTCATGTGACGTCGAAGGTCCTAAGTGTAATTCCCCAGCTTCGAGCTTGAGCACGCTCACACCTAAGGTGTTGCATAATAGAAAGCAAAGACTTTCCAGTATACTAAGCTTTTCACTGGTTGTCTGAGTTATATCAATTGTTCATAACAATAAAATTCATATATATATATATATCCCAACGGCATATTACCTACTTCAGTACAACTTATTGAATGAAACTAGCAATCTTCATATTTTACGTCTTATTACGAGTAGTCTTTTATCTACTCACAAAAGACTAATGATACACAAATTAATATGATTGAATAGCTGGGTGAAAAATGCAGTATGACAGGACGTCAAAAGTGGAATTTAAGATGAAAGCAGAACATTCATTTAACAACAGATTATAGTGAATAAAGTATGTAAACTACATTGTTCACAGTGTTTATTCATAAATGAAGGAAGATGTTCTATCAATTGACTGTTAAAATATGTGTTTTCATTTCATATGCTTTCCAGAAAAGTAGTAGAGAGAATTTCATTGATCTCTGTTCTGTGTAAGTAGGTGACGATCAGTCACATAAACATATTATTAGAAAGTGACATTCTTTATTCTAATTCATATACACATTACACTCACTACACAGTAGAGTATACCGTATTAATTAGATAAAATTAGGTGATAGAGACCAAAGAAGGGTAATCATTGATTTGATACAAACAACTAAATTCATCAGGAAGATATTTGCAAATGATACTTTTTGAAAATTTACACTATTATTACTATCACTAATTGTCATTGAAACGAAGAAAGACGTTTCTGTGAAGAAATAAGGGACTACTTTCCACATGAATTCCTTGTTTCAGATTGCTACCAGTGAACATGCGTTGCAGGACATTTTCAAGAAGTGTTTGTCAGATTATATTCAGCTCATCATCAATAGTATCATTAGTGCATATCCTTCGTTTCCTGAAGATATAGAATAGATTAAATGTCTCTTCCTACTCAAAGTACCCAACTTTTCAAATTTGTCTTTAGCCCATTTCACTTCATTTCGATTGACCATCGTTTGACTATCTTCGATAGATTCGTAAGACCGCTATACTTTATCAACGACTACTACATTTAAAAAGATAAGCTATAAGTGGCTTTGTACAACTTCAGAAATTGATGAAGTTGAAAAGAAATTTTCCTCACTGAAACGTATTTACCCTACTCTTTCAACGAATCAATGTGCTTTGATCGTTTGAACAAAATTATCATTAACTTTAATATTCTCTGTTCAATTTTCTCTCTCAATTAATCCTCTTACTGAAGTGAATTTCTTTCTATCATAAGTGCTACATTCCTGATCACTTGATCATTCAATTTCACTAACATTCTTGTTCGTCTTCCTGTTATGCTTTGTCACTGATCGCAGTGAAAACATTGGTTGAGTTGGTCAAATTTAAATCTAATGATAGTAACATATATTTGAGATATCCTGATGAGTAGGAATTTGAAATTCTGATGTCTTCTTACCCAATGTGAGTCACTGCTTTTCAATATATCAATCAATCAATGACCATAATTAGATTCTACAAGTTGTAATGGTACAGAGAGATAAGGCAGAGTATTCAAATCAATTCAAGTCAAAATTATTCTGATGTTATCAATTTCATGTCATTTAGATCAACGTCATTCTGTGCGAGTCATTACGACGTTTGTTTATGGGTGTACCAGTGGGTTTTCGACGTATAGCATTTGTAGTGTAAAGTTTTAATTTCAGTATATTCGAGTTGATGTGTGTGTGAAGTCATGCTTTTGTCATTTTCAGTTGTAAAAGCTTCAATTTGCCAAATTCAAACCGTTTTCTACGAACGTACTTTCATATAAACTGAACTGACCAGAAATCTCCGTATAATATTTAGAAAAAGTAAGGAACATTTAAGTGGAAACTCTATTCGATAACATTGTCATCACATTCCACAGTTCCACGTTTACAATCATTGTGTAACAAAGGTCAAAATAGAGGATTCTGATGATTTAGACAGTATTGTGTTAATATGTCATGACGTTGTGTATCTTTTGTGTGAAATATTTTTGAGAAATTTGTCATTTGTAATCTGGAAAGGTTATTCATAGAAGGTTGAAGTGAATCGGAGCGACGTGTCAAGCTGTTATCAATGTATTAATCAAACGAATTATACGCATGAATGAGTGAAAGAGGAATATTATTTGTCTAGTGGAGTTGATACTTATCACAACAATATTAATATTCACAATTATTGTAATTGTTATATGATTACTGATGATGACAGTTATGATATGAATAATAATGGAGAAAATGTCGTGTGATCATTATGTACAATATTAAGGGTATTACCAATGTAATTGTGTTGATAAGTTAATGTGGATTGAGTAAGTAGATTGTACAAATTGTGAATGGGACAGAGCAAATATGAGCACTTGCAGATGTGAAGGCGAGGATCGGCAAAGCAAGAGCAGCATATTTACAACTGAAGAACATCTGGAACTCAAAACCACTGTCTGTCAACCAACACCAAGATCAGAATTTTCAATACAAATGTCAAGACAGTTCTACTGTATGGGGCGGAGACGTGAAGAATCACGAAAGCCATCATCCAGAAGATACAGGTGTTTATTAACAGTTGTCTACACAAAATACTTTGGATCCGTTGACCAGACACTATCAGCAACATGTTACTGTGGGAGACAACAAACCAGGTTCCAGCGGAGGAAGAATTCAGAAAGAAGCGTCGGAAGTGGACCTGTTGCTGGAAATAACACTCTCGTCGACTGAATTTACAGGAATTGATCTCCTACCAGGGGGACCACTAAGCGACTTAGAATACGCAGATGACATAGTCCTGTTTGGTGAAGACGCTGACAAAATGCAGAGTCTTCTGTTGGAACTCAGTAATAATGCCAGGATATTTGGGATGCGTTTCTCCCCATCCAAATGTAAATTGTTACTCCAGGACTGGCCTGCATCAACACCCGAACTAAGGATAGGGAGTGAAGTAGTCGAACGCGTGAACAACTTCACTTATCTTGGAAGTCTGATCAGCCCTAATGGGTTGGTGTCTGACGAAATCTCAGCACGGATTCAAAAAGCTCGTTTGGCTTTTGCCAACTTACGTCACCTATGGCGAAGACGAGATATCCGTCTATCAATTAAGGGACGAGTATACTGCGCAGCAGTTCGCTCTGTTCTACTTTACGGCTGTGAAACATGGCCATTAAGAGTAGAAGATACTCGTAGGTTACTAGTATTTGACCACAGATGTCTTAGAAATATTGCTCGCATCTGCTGGGATCACCGGGTAAGTAATAGTGAGGTTAGACGCAGGGTATTAGGGGACGATGGTAAATCAGTTGATGAGGTCATGAATCTTCATCGACTGAGATGGTTGGGCCATGTGTTACGTATGCCTGAACACCGATTACCACGACGCGCTATGATGACTAGTATTGGGGATGGTTGGAAGAGAGTTAGGGGCGGCCAAACCAAAACATGGCATCAGTGTTTGAAGTCACTAACTTCTAGCCTGAGCCATGTTGGCAGATGCAGACTACCTGGTTGGTGTCCGCGTGACTATCGTAACCAATGGTTGGAGACTCTAGGTGACATGGCTCAGAATCGATCACAATGGCGTAGGTGTATACACTCTTTATCTTCTCTTAAACTATGAGATTAAAATTGCTTCATATCTCTCTTCCTTCCTGTACTATATCCTTATATACAACCTTTCTTTATATACTACCACCACTAAATTAATTACTTCTATGAATCCGGTGTTCATCTTGTTGTGCTAACGAGGTATGGCAACTTGGACCGATGCATATATGTGCCTGGTCCTACGTTGTAGCTGACTGACTGACTGAGTGGATAGAACATAACTTATGGAAATCACCCAAATGCGTCAGAAGACAAGCCCTCACATGGAATCCTGAAGGCCAAAGGAGAAGAGGAAGAATAAAGGTCACATTAAGCCAAGAAATGGAGACAGACATGAGAAAAATGAAAAAAACTGTTTAGAACTAGAAAGGAAGGCCCAGGACATGGTGGATTGGAGAATGCTCCATTACGAGTAACAGACGTAAGTAAGTAATTAAGATATTAGTACTACGTGAATTATGAGATAAGTGACATGCGTTGTACTGTTAAGATACTATCCCGATGATATTTCAATACAAGTAATTCAGGGAGATGATGACATCTTCATAGCTTTAAATTGAGAATTGATCTTAGTCAGATCATCTATTGAAACGTCCGTTTCGTGTGTCAAATAAATTGATTGGAATATCTTTGCAGCGTTGAGGAAAACAGCGCTAAACAAAACCGATAGCAATTCGTAAACGCACTGTCCAAACGTCACTGTATACTAAAAAAATAACCGTCAGTTTACACTTCTTTAAGTAAAATTATAGTATCACATCATATTGAGCATGTGAGAGCAACGTATTCACTTTTCGCTCATTAGTTCTGTTGAAATTTTTCAAAAGCTTTCATAGTACAACTAAATGAACCAAATACAGTGTATCATGATTATTTACAAAATTGTCATTCATAACTATTCAACTTGTGAAGCTGTATATAAAGTTACTTTAAGATTGTCATTGATTTAGTTAAGGCCAAGGAGTTGTTTTTTGTAGAATGTTCAGGTCAACTGATTTCATATCATTTCATTGCTCGTAAGCGAAATATATTAACATCGATGGAACTTAAAGCTTTTTAAACAAAAAACAATCCCATGAATCTTTGATTCTTCAAGCATTCTGTTGTGTCAATAATGAAACATTCAAGTTCAAATCAACACAAACTTAGGTTACTGTACAATATACCTATCACGTTTTTAGCAACTCACCTACCTTTGATTCTCTGTACCTTCAGTTTTGTAAACTTTAACTAACTTGTTTAAAAGGCAGTGAGTAGGACTTCCCTGGCAGAAGATATATACGCGTGGCCGTGTGAGAGCATTTCGAAAGAGGGTGGACCCTCCACACTCTCGGCCGTACCAGGGCATTTGCGAACAATCAATTAGGGACAATAATGGGCTTAAAAATGTATTATGGATGATTTATGCCATACAAGGCAGCGATATTTTCACCACTGACGGACCCTTCGCGAGGACACTTTCGGACATTTCATGTGTTAATGGGGATCGAATTGGATTCGATAACGCCAAATAATAAGATAATGATAATTAAACGAAAAAAAGGAAGGGTTATCGGCCATCAGGATTGATGCATCGAACGTGTCAGTAGAAGCCGTATCGCAGCAGTTAGTAAATGACACAATATGAACCGCTTTTATTGTTCACAAAGAGATTTAAACCTACTTGAACGATGCATGACACGTTTGGAAGGCATCTGCTGACAAAGCGCTCGGCATTAAAATTTATTCCGCTTTCGAATGAATCTAATGGCTCTATCAATCTTTCCAGTTCTCATTTGCTGTTCATTTTCGGAACTACCTTCTCGATCTCTATAATTCTTCAAGGCTTTAACGACAGGGGTAATGACTTTGGCATAGTCATGGACGGTCATCGAAGATAGCTGCTGCAGTAACAGAAATGCGTTCGAACTCGGATCGGTTCTTATGTTGAGTACGTCTTATTGAAGATATAATAAGCTGTATGAAATTGTTCGTTTAGCCGTAAGCTTTAACTAAGATTGAAAAGTTACAATTTATCAAAATATTCATTTGTTACACTGTCAGATGTTGAATATAACATGGACAAGTACGTTCCTGTACATAAATAATGTGTCTTTGATTGCACAAAATTATACGTCAATATTAAGAATGTTCGATGTAAAGTTTCATCAATGTGTAGAATATCAGTTATTTCTGAATAAACAAAAACAATCAAGAGTGTTCCAATCAGTAAATTCGCACTTTATAATATGAATTTACAATGATTGAAATTGTGACGTAGGTCGTTATAATCGATCAGCATCTGTTAGATATCCATCTACATCGGACAGTTCTCCAATTAAACAATACGTACTAATATTACACCCATGAAATAATTCCATTTTGATAGTTGAGATCATGAACCAATTGAAGCTAGACCACCATGGAAAACCTGAAAGTACTGGATGGCCGTTTTATCCTAATTTTGGACTACTCAGGAGTGCGCATCTACGATCCCGCCTCGCGAGATTCAAACCCAGAACCCGTCAGTTTCGCGTGCGAGCGCTTAGCCACTAGACCACTGAGCCGGCGTCCAACGGTGTTAATGTCTAATTTCAACCAATCCATGAAATTCAGCGACACATCCACCAATGTCTTCATGGAGTTGATATCTCATAACAAACCTGATTGATCTCCACTGGTCATTGCTTCTCACTAGAACTCCAGGAAATACCTCATGGAGCCAGTCACTAGTGGGCTTATGTTGATTGTTATGAGAAGGGGTTTTGTGGATATTATAGTAATTTTGATGGTTGAGATCATCAAGATATTGCAACTGCTTAATCTGTAGCCCTTAAAGGATTACTTCCGGTCTCAAGCCCGGACAGAGAAGGATGATGAGACATGTAGTTATCAATTCCATTCCGTAGCAACCCATCTTGTTGTAAAAAAGCTGACCAATAAATTACATTTAAAGTATATAACTTTAGCGCCGAAAGTTGTGCATGATCTTCATTTAGACGAATGCCAATGTTCTTCGAAAGTCATTAGTACTACGTCCCTTCTAACAAGCAGAGCAACAATTGATATAAGTACATGGAGTGTCAAGAAAATGTGGGAGACCTAGAAAGTCAATCGAATTGTTGAGGGAACGAGGATATACAATTTGTCAGCTCTCAGAATAAATTAAACCCGTTGGTTGCAAGCTGTACAGAAAGAGATTGGGTTCGGGAAATATGCTGTCGTACTCTAGTCATGGATGAAATATAAGCGGTACGTTCAGCTATGTCATTACTGCCCTCTGTATATTTGCATTATTGCTAATTAATTTTGACATTCGTTGATAGGAAACATATGTTGACTTTGTGCATTACCGATTATTATTAGCTTTCAGGTACACTGATCACTGTTGTAAGTGAAAATTTGTGTATGATTTGGCAGCTAGTTCTCAATTTCCTACAGTTCACTTCCAATGAAATTTGTTTGTTTATCTTTTGTTACAATCAATACAATCACATTCGGTTCCATTTCCAATTGATCAATAAGAAAATCTATATCACTTCTGATCTAAACATCTATTAACAACCGGTAGTATAATATGGAAGTCAAACAGAATTGAGGTTGCCTTCTTCAAAAGTTAAATTTTCATATTAGATGATGGTTAAATCGTCTGACAGATTTTATTTGAGTAGAATAAAATTCAAATGTGAAAATGTTAATTTTCACATCTAATGGAAACAGATTGTGCTCAGTCAGTCAGTCAGTCACAACGTTGAACTTTGTACGTACGTACATCAGTTGGAGTTGCCATACCACATTAGCACAGAGATGCAGTTATCGAAGTACGATGAGATCGTACTTCTAGGGATCAGTCCTATAGTACGTCAAACAAACAGTTTGTGCTATTCTGATCTCAACCAATCAAGTCAAAACTGTGAACCACTGATAGTTAATTACCAGATTATTAGAAACAACACATTTTCAACTACAAATAATCATAACTAAAAATATTTAGATCAATATTTGTCAGGAATTTCAACCAACGGTGGTTGATTGTCAACCTACGTTCTTAATAGCTAGAAGAACATAAGATATCAATGAGTTCATCTTTCACAATCTTTGGCTAACAATAAACAAATGATTTTGTCAAACAAGATCTTTTTACTGGTCTTTTTGAATCGTCAAATCGTAAAGAAACAACCATACCCTTGAAAATTTTTATATAAACCTATCAAGTTCTAGTAGAATAGTTTTACTATTTAGAACGAAAAAAAAATGAGGTGAGTGATGAATGGACACACGAAGTAAATGAATGATTTCCGTTTGATTCAATGAGATAACTTTGTTTTCTTCATATCAACCACTTTAGATACATTGCTCTATCTGATCTGTGGATATCGGTTTATTTGATCTTCACCTTATTTTCAAAATTCTCCTACTGTCAAGATATCTGTCAACAACCTGTATGGGAGAAATATGAAAAAGTAATTTCGGAAAACAATTCGTATAAATATGTAAGTAATATGTCTTAGATTATTATACACAAACATAGTCTCACTATTATAAATACTCACAGAGAATTCGTCTTAATCAGCCCTACCCAGTCATTAGTGATAGTTTTAAAACAGTTAATGACAATCAAGTGAGTTGACTACATTTTATATTAGAGGTATAAATCTTTATGTTTGTATCTTTTAAGGATGTTATACCGAAATTCATGTTTCAATATTACGGTAGGAACGTCAGTAAACTTAAGATTGGCACTTTAGGTAGGTGAATTATTTTTTTTTAAATAAATTTGCTATTGATTGTGTCAATCACAATTTATTCCATGGGTCTAAGTTGTTATTACTTCTTCAATGAATTAGTTTTATGCTTTTTCTAACATTCGAAACTTCTATAGATGTTTTTTCTTGTTCAAGATGTCACGTGGTTGACTTTCTTACAGCTAACTAATCACAGTACACGCAAATCATTTTTATCACAATTGATTAATCATTGGGCGGTGATCAATCCCATGCTTGTCAAGTCCATCTTAGTGCTGATCGAATGCTAACGATGAAGTTGCAATGTGGCCACTAGTCTTGACACTGCATACACTATGTTGAGATAATATGGTTGTGATTACATCTCAGTCCTAAAGGAGGTTGGTCGCGGTCCCGATAGCTCAGTGGTAACGTCTCTGACTGTAAGGCTGAGTGACACGGAATCGAATCCATCAAAGAGCACCAGTTGCCTCAAGATTACAGGTAAACCGTCCTGGCCGGTCCAGGGTTTCCTGTTGACCGCCCCCAACCACCATTTTAAGTCATTTTTGTCTCCTCTTTCCGCATAGTTTGAATCAAGTTATATGTTTTTAATACAGGTTCTATAGAAATATTTGGAGAGAAAAAACTGGGAAATATAAACCATAACATACCGGCGTTTTTTTATATGACATATGAGATTCTGGATAATAGTGAGTTCTTCTGTTATTCAGTAATAATATTTTGCTTTCCGCATAAATGGTTCAGTATTTAACTTGATTATTACATGAGAGCAAACCAGTACACACTGATTATTTCGTATGTGTAATTTGGTACCACAACATGTGTTCACAACACGTATTGTGGAATTTCAAACGCTTCAATTCTACCCGAAGTTTTTGCTAATGATGTCGTTTAGAAGGACGATGAAAGCTCTACGACCAAACCATCCTTCTCAGAGAACAAACCTACATCAAAAACAAGTATTGATTACTTTCACTTCAGCGTAAAATCGAAGTGATTCAGTAGAAACGATAAACCAAATAATGTAGTTGCCTAAGTGAAAACTAGCTATTCTCAAGTCTATCTTAACTGCAATGCAGAAGATATCTCACTGGCATGATAACTATTAGTGGATTAAATCAACGATACTGATCACATGTGCAACAATGGACGAAGTTGTAAGAGAATCCAGATTGATTTGTTAAGCTTATGAACTGTCAAATTTTACCGGACGTCCTTTAAATCTTTTCTGGCACTTGATTCATAGAAATTTGATGTCTCTTAGTTGCTGTCAGTGAATCATTACATCTAAAAAACCTTTCAGATTACCATGTTTCTAAGACAATAATATTTAAGCTCACGCCTTTCCAGTAACAATCAATCAACGAACACCGATGAACGGACTGCTAGTAAAACATGATTTTTTCGAACCAGACCACCTAGTCTATCAAGTTCAAGTTCATTCATTTCTGCGTAACGATTTGCTCAATTGAGAGAACTCCGTTTCACCTGAATGACACAATCTCATAAATTGATTTTGTATGGGTTTTGTCAAACAGATATTAAACGTCTCTTAGTCAGTCGAAAGCTCCTAGAACCGACGGCACGGAAGTCAAATAATATTATCAGTTGACTGAATTAAAACATTTATTATATCCACATAGTTTTGCTTGTTTGAATCTCCCCATTGATGTTTCTAGGACTGCAAATGGTCAGTCTCTTATTGGCATATGTGCATACTGTGCGTATTGCCTCGATATAGCCTAAATTTACAAGCATGGTAAGAAAAGATGGATAGTAGCAAGTAGTGGAATCCAGGACGCTCGATTCTTCTTATTTGGATTCCACTGCTAGCCACTATCCATCTTTTCTTACCATTCATTATATCGTTGAAACAATAATAAAAATCTTTGAAAATTCCTCAACTGTACAGTTTCACTTAAATCTCAGAAGGAAGGTGATAACTTGTATGCAAATTCATTCGTTTAGAATGTATATATATTAAAAGAGATAAGTATTCATTATGCAGATATACAAATATCTTTTTGATTTTCATTTTTTTCAGATCAATTGATCGCTATCAAATGGAATTTGCGGATATTTGTAAATGGTACATACTAAGGAACATTGGATGATCATTTGTGAAAACTTAACAGCTAAAACTTATTATCAGAAGAGGTTTTGTGGAGATTTAGTATTTTCATAGTTGAAAGCGTGAGTCAATCTAAGCTAGCACGGGATGGCGGTTTCGTTCTATTGTGCTCTGGCGCGAGACTGGTAGGTCCTGAGTTCGAATCTCGCGAGGCGAGGTCGTGGATGCACATTCCTGACGAGTCCCACAATAGCACGAAACGGTTGTCAATGGACTCACGCTTTCAGCTATGAAAACTAAAACTTAATTGGTTGTGATTACTCACATTTTACATGTTCAGTTCGTTTAAATCATTTTTTCCCAATGACTAGCAAAAGGGAGAATCTGTAGCATTCCTGAAAAAGTAAAGGTAGAATTATACGTGGAATCCACTGATCATTTTAACACTTTAATTAGGACTTGTAGAACTGTTGACAAAGACTGAAACGGACTAGATTTGGTGAGCAATAAATTGGTGAATGAAGTTACAATGTTTCTTTATCTAAGGAAAAACTATGACTCCGATCCATCTTCGCTGACAAGCTTCAATGTAGAGACCGTCTTTTATAATAAATTATTTGTGTTGTATATTCGTCAAAACAATCATCACATAGTCATTCCTAAGTATTACCGGATCAAATCAAATTACCTTTAGGATGATATATCTAAAGCGATTCACTTCATATCCATATCAAAAAAATCTGTGTTCTTTATAAACGTGGGCGGCCTATGCTCCTTCACGAAGGTAAACATGCGTAAGTAAGTAAGTCTTTAGGAACACTACGGTCAGAGTCAGTCAATCGATTGATTTCTCATTGTGTTTCATGAGCAGTTAAATTCTTAAGTACCGTTTGCAAACAAACACTACACAACACATGTCATTTGCTCTTAGGGTCGATTATTTTGGTAGTTTTTTATGAAAAATACTGCACGAAATTGAATACCTCTCGGGGTTCGAAGTCGAAGCATCTGAAATTCATTTTGTAGGAATCATGTTTGTTTCATTTACACAATGTTTACTTGATTACCATAGATTACCGATTTAACAAAGGAAATCATTTTAGATAACACAGTAAATTCTCATAGTTGCGAGTGTGAAGCAATTGAAGCTAGGCCATCAAGGAAAAGCTGGAAGCACTGGACGGCCGTTTCGTCCAGCAGTGCTTCCTGGTTTTCCTTGGTGGTCTAGCTTCAATTGACTCACGCTTGCAACTATGAAAATACTAAATCTTTACGAAACACCCTCTGATTACCTAGTAAATGTTTGTTTAAATCTGATTTTTTTGTGAGTAGACATATAGGGTGTTACATGTAACAATAACGTCTTGTGTTTTCAGAACTTAAATCCAAGGTGACTAGTGTGATACATCCAAGTGGGAAGATATCTTTTTATTATGAAAGTGTAAGTTGGACAATTGAATGAATATATTATTTTGTACTACAGTACTACAGATTATTCTACAATTTCATGCATATCAATACTGTTGAATGTATTATGATAGATTTAACACTATAGAAAGACATCAACATAGACTGTATAACACCATTATTAATCTTTTACTGACGTACACTCTATTCTACCACGTATTAAAAACAATAAGTAAGTATTAATCAACAGTTGTTTATGCAAAATACTCAACATTCACTGGCCGGATACTATCAGCAACACCATTTTGTGGGACAGGACAAACCAGCTTCCAACTAAAGAGGAAATTAGGAAGAGACGTTGGAAGTAGATAGGACCTACATTAGGGAAATCACCAAACTGCATAACGAGGCAAGCCCCAACTTAGAATCCGGAAGGGAAGCGAAAAGGAGGAAGATCAAAGAACACATTGAGCCGGGTAACAGAAGCAGATATGAAAAGGATGAATAACAACTGGAAAGAACGAGAAAGGATTGCCTAGTACAGAGTTGGATGGAGAATACTGGTGTGCGGCCTATGCTCCTCCACGATGGGTAACAGGTGTAAGTAAGTAGGCGCACTCTGTTCTACTACGTATTAAAAACAATAAGTAATTGGAAGTGAAGTGTCATCAAAAGAAACGATCATGTCTTCGCGTTAAATGGGGACAAACAGTATATTTCAGAATAACGTACGGAAACAGTCATATTCTCTCAAACTTTATTTCGTCTTCTAAAGTTAAACTGTTTGGAAAGTACGTCGTTGAATATTCTGAGTGATTCAGTGTTTAAATTGTTGATCATTTCATAGTGTATATTTTTGAATGTCACTGTTTAATATTTTCAAAACTACTTTTCAGATTACCACAGAAATGGAGGATAATAAACGGTACTCTCTGATTCGCGGTGTATTCCAGTGTGTAAGAAGGGATAAAGGTAACAATTATTACTAGCATTTCAATGTCCATTAACCTCTGTCAAAAGCTTTCTGTTGACATTATATTGACATTATATAATGTACTCGGTTATCAGCGTGTCAGCATAGTAACCTACTGTGTTCTCTCTCGAAGCGATCTTATGTAATTGTATTACAGTCTACATTAATCAACTGGTTCCAGTGTAAGATATATTAGTCACATTGTTATTGAGGTATTGAAGATAGTCATGCAAAATAAAACCGGAATACTTTTCGTGAACACACTGTTCAAACATTACTCTATAGTGGAACATAATCATGAAAATGTCCAATGTGTTCGAACAATTAATCACTGTAATTAAATGTATTGAAATCAAGGTATCTATATCTATAGTTCAACGACAATTATCCCTAATACTGAAGCAAAACAGAAACCATATTGGTGCTGTTTCAGTTTTCTATGATAAATTACATCGACAATGAATTATAAGATCCACATTTTCTGACGCTGACTCAATCTAATATCTTGAGTAATTTAACTAAGATATTGTGAATGTCATTATCGTAGAATTGTGTATGTTTATTGAAGAATTTTTTGGACACATATATTTAACAATAAACTGATTCAGATAGGGATATATGAACGACAGTATTAAGCAGACTATATGTCAACTCTTTCATTCATTTGCTAATTAACTCACACAATCACAGAATGACCAAACACATTTTCAGTCCTCAGACATAACACTACTTAATGAAAAAGGATGTGTTTTTATTAAACAGAGAGAAGGGAGTTGTATTTGTAACCGGTGGTTGTTTTACACAATGCCTAATCCTTATGCCATACTGACATGATTATGTGTTGTTGAAAGGTCAAATTGAGTTACAAGATAAGTATTTTATGCAAGCGATCAAACGAGATTCAGTATTTTGTGACTAAATGTGAGAAGTATATGTTGATGGGTTGATGTGTATTACTGAGACCTTGAACAGCGAATCTCAATCATGGTAAGCAGAGATGGATAGTGGCCAGCAGTGGAATCCAGAACGCGCGTTTCATCCTATTTGTGACTCATCAACTGGATGTACCTGCATCTCAGAGTTGATGTTCACTCTGGGACTCGTACCCAGTACCATCGCTTCAAACGCCATCAAACAAACAATACTGAATGAAGCGAATCTCAATGTTTACCATTTGTAACTAGGTGAACATATATTTTGAAAATGTTGCACGGATACTGTCGTAAAATGACTGGTTGAGCACTGATCACTTTAGAAACCAGTAGTGATGTGGAGTATATATTGTGAAGATGTTGAATGAGCGTCATATTGTCAGAAAATTTCAGGTTTCTTACGATGATGCAAACAAATTGCTATCAAAATTTAAAGTACTTTTTTTCTATTCCATGTATTACAGATGTTGTGATAGAACCTCAAATAATTGTTCCTGAAAAATGGATCAAAAGTGACACGTTAGTGGAGTTTGAACCTATCGAGAGTATGTTTAAAACTTATTTCATCAGCATTGACTATTTTCACATCTGAATAAATTACTTTTGTTTAATCAATCTCTAATTTACATGTGTAATTTTATGATATGCATCCATGGGTCTCAGTTACGTTTCACTTACCATTGGTAATTGCACGTCGATTTACTGTTGAATATTCAAAATGATAAAAGATCCATTTTGAACTGCTATAAAAGTCTTCACTTTGATGAAATGTTCTTCGAATCAAAGCAGCAAACGATGGATGAGATGATATAAGTCTCCAGAATATATTATTGTCAGTTGGTAGATGGTGTACTGGCGAGGAGGTTTCTGTTGTTTTTTTTGCACAGTATATACAATATTGAATTTCTCCAGGGTAATTTGTGAATACCTTGATAATAATAATAGTTTAACTATCAAATCTCTGCTTTGTCATGCTTGTTCGATAATTCGAAGGTGAAGATAAGTTATGTGTTGAAATTGCAATTTTTAATAGTCAATATATATAAAAAGTATCAACATTACTGACGGTTTTCACAGTATTAGTTCGTTTTCTTACTCATGAATAAGTACAATTAGTGCCTACAAACACTTTTCAGCTTATCATGTTTTAGACTGTTGAAATCAAATTTCATCTACTTAGAGAATAATTCCATGATCCAACGTTTAGTTAGCTTACAGCATTCTTCCAATAAAGTATCATTTACTGCCGATTGATTTTCACTAATCTAATTAATCTGATGTGCTAACTGACACTAAGCAAACTAGAATGTTATCAGTAAGGGGTTTTGTGGAGATTTTCGTAATTTTATATAGTTCAGATTATGAGTCAATTGAAGCTGGACCACCATGGAAAACGTGGAAGCATTGAACGGTCGTTTCGTCCTATAGTGGGACTCCTCAGAAGTGCGCATTCACGATCTTGTCTCGCGAGTTTCCAACCCAGGACCCATCAGTTTCGCAAGCGAGCACTTAACCGATAGACCACTGAGCCGTATTTTCTTATTCACTTGTATTTTTTATTCAATAACTTAAAATGAAGTCAACATACTTTTCATTACAGTAACTTGTTCGGAATACAATTCGATTGATGAATGTCTAAATTCGAAAACATTGAATATGGAATGTATTTGGTGTGAAAAAACCAACATGTGCATTAATAGTCATGAATTGATAGTAAAGGACTGCCATATTGAAGTAAGTAATTGTTAAACTTCATAGATTGTGTACACCATTGCTATATTCCACATTGTAAATCAATTCACATGGAAGAACATTATTTTATTAAGAGAACATACTGATTCGTATTCGTCCCTCTGTGACTAAATTAAAGCTGTATATACGTTGACGATATCTTATCAGTTATGAGTAAAACGCCTTCCATGGGAACAACAAACAATGAATAGAAACGTTGTTTAACACAAATGCTTAGAGTCTTCTTCATTTCTCAGCTCATTGAACATGTAGTGATTTCAGAAATTCTAAAATACTGACGAAACCAGTTTCAGTGAAGAATTGTAGTCTGTTGAGCATGGTGTATCATTTTCGGATAACTCATGAGGGTTTGTAGACTCTCATTGGTGAAGTGAGAAACAAAGATTTTGATTTTCAGTGTTGAGAAATATGTATCCTCGTTGAAATGCTTCAATAAAGATGTCAGCCATAAGTTTGTTTATGTATATTTGGGTAGTGATTAAATATGACAACCAGAATACAAATTTCATCATAAGTAAACGTTGTCATTTAGTTGTAGGATAGTGAGAAATTATTTTATTGATATCGATATTCTAACTGATTGCTCATCAACGCCATTGCGTTGTCCAGCTGACGAGTCCCAAATAGGATGAAACGCGCGTCCTCGATTCCACTGCTACCCACTATCCATCTTTGCTTATAATTCTTGTGAATTTAGGCAATATATCGAGGCAATACGCACAGTATGCACATGTGCCAATAAAAGACTGAATAGTCACAGTCCTAAAAACATCAATAGGAAGATTCAATCAAACAATACTATGTGTAACTATTTATTAAATTCTCTTATGTTATCCAAACTGACAATAATGCAAAATGAATGATGAATTATTTGATTATTATTTGATATTTGGTATTAATGTCACTGTATCGTTTATTGAGAAGAGTACAACAGATATCATCGAACAAACTGAAAATACTTCAGTATTCACTGAAGTCCACACTAAATGACGAATTTCATGAAACTACTATGAAAACTGAATCATATTCGATAAACCTTTGATATTTTGTAATCATCCTTCTGTTTTGTTTCTCTTTTAGAACAGGACTTCAGAAATAATCGTATACATTAAACACAATGGCACACTTTATTACCTGCAAATTGTGTTGCCAATAGTCATCATATTCTGGGTTGTATGTACCGGTTGTGTTATTTGGATATGGTTATCTCGAAGGAAGAAAAGTAATTATTAACTCTCAAAACTAGCATTTATTATTTTGACCGAATGGTTTCGATTTCATATTAAATCATTAAATTATAAATCATGCTACCCATCTCAATTTGTTAGACAGTACTCCTGATGGATCGTGGATGAGCACTGCTAAGGAGTCCTATAATAGGACGAAACAGCCGTCCAGTGCTTCCAGGTTTTCCATGATGGTCTAGCTTCAATTGACTCATGATTTCAACTATTAAAAATGGAACGATTTAGTATTTTCATGACTGTTAACTTATCAACTGATGTAGTTCTGTTGATAAACCATCGAAAATAGCTTCTAATATCGACGTGAACAAGCAATATTCTGTGTACGTTGTTTTATGATAATTACAATCAACTGTTAGCCCATTTTGTAGGTTCATTCTGAACATCACCCATTACTGAAAAATATCATTTGGAATCTACGACACTCATTGTTATGAACTGATCTGTCAAAATACCGTATCCATATTCAATTAGGCACTTGCATCACTCTTCAATTGATTATTCAATGATAAGTTAATGCTGGATGACAAACTAGATTCAATTAGGTATTGTGAAGAACGATTGTGAAATAAGTCTAGAGAGTTGAGCATATTCTCAAATAGGAGTGATGGAAAGTCTGTATTGAATAAAGTCGTAGCAGTCCGACCGCGGCATTGATAAATAATATTACAAACACACCTCAGTGTTTGTGTCAATTAATGATTACTTCAATGTAAACTATTTGGTTAATAATTATTCCCATTCTCATGGAGATAGAATTCATTCATATTGGTTGTCTGAATCTTCCTGTTTATACATAGGACTGCAATTGAACAGTCTTTTCATCGTTTATGCTCATCCTTTAATGATATCCTTGATATTGCCTTGAGTCATAAACAATATAAGTAGAGATTGATGTTGGCCAGTAGTGGAATTCAAGATATATGTCACTTGGTCCAATTTGAGACTCGCCAGCTTGGTGTACCTGAATCACAGTGTTGATGTTCATTCTGGTACTCGAACTCAGTATCGTTCATTGCAAACAGCGTGTCATCTGACTAGTTTATTAGTCTAGATACACACTGGCTTTTGTAAACAGTTTAAAAGCTGAATCTAAAGGTGAGTACTGACTTCGTATATGTTTATCTTGCGGTAAACTTCATTTTTGGAAATCATGTCACCTTCTTTATGCTGAATGCTTTCATTCCGTCAGAATTGGACAGTCAGTCAATTAGACATTACCGACGTTTATATAATTCACGTCTACAAATTGCAATTCATCACAGTCGGTAGATACTTGTACAGTATCAAATGTACTGACAGTTTTCACAGTATGATGATAATGTTTTCATTCGCTTCAGTGTGTACAGTGAGAAAATGTAAACACTTTTCAGTTTACAAAGTATACGATTATCAAAATACCATTGTAACTACTCAGAGTCCCAGAGTGAACATCAACTCTGAGATGCAAATACATACAGCTGACGAGTCCCAAATAGGACGAAACGCGCGTTCTGGATTCCACTGCTACCCACTATCCATCTTTGCCCACTGAGAGAATCGTTCTACTCTCTACTATTTACATTGTGCTCAATATTCATTGAATAAAGTACTACTTATTATCTATGAATGTTTATTTATCCAGTCAGTCTGATGTGGCAATTGACAACAGATACACTGATGTGGTCACATACTTTGACACCTTCCATCATGATAGGTCGATGAAAATCGTTTCAAAGAAAACACTTACGGTAATTTGAGAAACAATGTCACTCTGCCTTAGTTATTTGATTGAATAAATTAATCGGAAATGAATTTACCGACTAAGAACAACTTACTTTCTTGAGCTGATTTTCTAATCATCAGTTTAAGTGACTTAACAAAGTTATTCTCCACTTTGAATATGCAGAAACTTTATACAAGATATATTTCAATCATACAACTGATATTATCAAAAAAAAACTCCACAATCATCACAAATTCAGTTCAGTATGATAAACTGAACCCACTGACAGAATAGTGTGTATGTGTTTAAATGTAGACATCTACTGAAACACATTAGGTTCAATCAATTCTCACATGTTGTCGTGAAGTGTGGACTACTCAGCAGGATAGTGGATGCGCACTGCTGAGGGGTCCCACAATAGGATGAAACAGCCTTCCAGTGCTTCCAAGTTTTCCATGATGGCCTAGCTTCAATGGATTCATGAGTTCAGCAATAAAATTACATCATTGTTATATTTGCATTTTTTGCAATTAATCTTTACTTTGTTGGATAACTTCAAATGCAATCATCTTATTCTTTTCATAAAAGATCATTTAATACACACAACAGCAGATGTAAAATGTGCTTGGTGTGAAGAAACCGACAAGTACATTCAAAGCAATGATAAGAATAGTCCGGAAGTCAACGTTATTGATCACCGTGTTGAAGTAAGTAATTGCTAAACTTTATAGGTTTCTAATAACATAACTATAATCCACATTGTAAATCAATTCACATGGAAGAACATTATTTAAGTTCCAATACGTACTAATCTGTATTCATCCCTCAGTGACTAAATCAAAGCTGTATATACGTTGACGATATCTAATCAGTTATGAGTACAACGCCTTCCATGGGAACAACAAACAATGAATAGAAACGTTGTTTAACACAAATGCTTAGAGTCTTCTTCACTTTTCAGCTCATTGAACATGCAGTGATTTCAGAAATCCAGTATGAGGCTGTATGATTTAGCGGAATGTTACAAAATACCGATGAAATCTGTTTGATTGATGGAGTGTAGTCTGTTGAGAATTGTGTATCATTTTCGGATAACTCATGAGGGTTTGTAGACTCTCATTGTTGAAGTGCGAAACAAAGATTTCGGATTTCCCTGTTGAGAAATACGTATCCTCGATTATATGCTTCAATAAAGATGTCAGCCATAAGTTTGTTAATGTACATTTAGATTGTGATTAAATGTGACATCCAGAACACAAATTTCATCACAAATGAAAGTTGTCATTTAGTTGTAAGATAGGTCGAAATTATCGTATTGACTGTCAAATCGGAGGTAGATATTTTAACTGATTGCTTATCAATGACACTGTTTAAATGCAAACGTTTTTATTATTTACGAAATTGAGTAATCATTTACCAATGTCTTCAGTGGCTTGATATCTCCCAACAGATCTGGTTGAACTCCACTGGTTACTGTTTCTCACTAAAAATCCAATAAATACCTCATAGAGTCAGTCACTAGTAAGCATATGATCATTATCAGAAGGCGGTTTTGTGAAGATTACAGTAATTTTATATAGTTGAGATCATGAGTCAGTTGAAGTAGACCACCATAGAAAGAAAACCTGAAAGCACTGGACAGCCGGTTTGTCCTATTGTGAGACTCCTCAGCAGTGCACATCCACGATCCCGCCTCGCAAGATTTTACTATTTGTTAAATTCAACTATATTACCAATACTGATACCAGTGTAAGATGATTTCTTGATTATATGATGAATATTTGTCACTGAATAATAAATGCTTTGTTTCGTTTATTCTTAAAAACAAGGATGTTGACCATTTGAATACAGAAACACTCAGCTATCACAATCAAACTTCTTTGGAAAGCACAGAAGTTGAAATCGAAGACGTTATGGACACTAATGAATGAACGGAAACTAGTTTGACAAATACTTTTCATTGAATAATGATTGTTTTGCTTCGCTTTCTTTTCGTAATACGACTTTACAAATGACATACAATAAAGAAAGCACATCATTTCATTACTGAAACATTTTGATACTATCAGTTGTTGCTCACTTTGTTGTATGCATCGAGTGTGTGTGTGGTGTTTGTATGAACCAAGCATTCTTTTGAACTTACTGACTGCTTTATTTCGAACTCTAAATAAAATACATTCGCTCATGCTCATCTAGTACTTCTTGGTTAAATTGAGTAATTTCTGGGATTCCTAGCTTGTACTATAATTCAAATACCTTTCATCATTACACTGTGACATATGGCAGTAGTAATCTAAAAAAAAGAAGTGTAATGTATGATCCTTAGAAACGCCTCATAACTTGCTTTCATTATTCATAGTTGCTCCTTTTTGTAGCTGATTGTAAAAAGACTTTATATTTTGTTGTACATTTGAATACTATTGAACAATGTACTATTTTCTATGGTCATTTTTGTAATTTTCTATATAAAATATGAAACATTTCGGAATAAGTAGTGTTTTGTATACGTTACTTACTTACACTTGTCATCCGTAGTAGAGGAGCATAGACCGCATACCAGCATTCTCCATTCCACAGTGTCCTCAGTAATTTTTTCCAGTTCTTTACAGTTGGTATTCATCCTTTTCATATTTGCTTTTATTCCCCGGCTTAATGTGTTCTTTGGCCTTCCTCTTTTCCGCTTTCCTTCCAGATTTCAAGTTAGGGCTTATCTCGTTATGCGGTTTGTTGATTTTCTTTATGTATATCCTATCCACCTACAACGTCTTTCCCTAATTTTCTGTTCAAATGGAAGCTGGTTTATCCTCTCCCACAAAAGGCTGTTGCTGATGGTATCTGGACAGTGAATGTTGAATATTTTTTGCAGACAACTGTTTATAAATATTTATACCTTCTTGATGATGGATGTAGTAGTTCTCCACGATTCAGCTCCGTACAGTAGGACTGTCTTTACCTTCATATTGAAGATTGTGACTTTGATATTGTTTGACAGTTGTTTTTAGTTCCATTTGTTCTTCAATCGTAGGAATGCTATCCCTGCTTTGCCAATCCTCACTTTTTACATCTGCATCCGATCCTCCTTGTTCATTAATGATGCTTCTCAAGTATGTGAATGTTTTCACATCTTCCAAAATTGATTTCACATTATCACCTAAAGTGAAATTATTATTTTTGTTCGTGCTGACATTAAATTTATGAGAATAACGCAATCACATCAGTCACTGAACAAATTATAATTTTATGGACACTACACGTTATGACAACTCCGCCTGTAGCTCTTCGAGAGTTACTGCCGGTCCCAAGCCCGGGTAAAGGAGGAGGGTTGGGTATGGGGTTAGCGACCCCATCCCGTAGAAAAGCTAACTAGCTAAAAAAACGCTAACCAGAAATGCTGGTGAGCGGCCTATGCTACTCGACGAGGGGTAACAGGCGTAAGTAGTAGTAGTAAGTACACGTTATGGCATCCAAAACTCACTGGACTAATTTTTATTATTCAATAACGTAAAAATTTTCCTGCTTTAACTGAGTTCGTCCCATTTCTATGTCAGTTATTGCCTAATATTACACTCATCCACTTAGTCAGGGGTCACTTTTTTAAAATGTTATCATACAACACATTTTTCATTTTTAATATTGCCTCCTATTATGTTTGTGGATGCCTGTAATTTTAATAAGCCTTACGATGGGATTAATCATCTTGATTTTGTTCTGGATCATTTTTCATATCAAGCGCTTAATTATCATCATTCATTGTTGAGGATATATCAATATCTCATGTTATGAATTTCTGACGTCTTTAATATCTGCTCGTACATTGAACAACCTGCAACCTTCTAATTTAATTGGTGTTCTAGTGAACCACACATGCTCACGAATTCTTAGTTCAAGCAGTCGAGCAAACCTCCTGCACTCTGATAACGGCATGTTGGCAACTTAACAAACGCTAGCGACGGATAGCAACTCTATCATAGACATAAGTTTGGAGTCATACTTCCGATAGTAGGAATTTATGTTCCCGAAACAACTAACGTAAAACACATACCACATACCATACTCGATTGAAGTACCGATCACTGCAAAAGTCGTCGCATTTTTAGTTTATTAGTATAATGTCGTAAGTAGAGAAATCTTAAGCTTGTATATAGGTTTCGAGTCGCGATTGACTATGATCACCACTACATGAAGATTACCTGCCAGGTATGGACGTGGATCCCCCGGTAAGCCAAAACTCAGAAGGCTGTTAATGGTTGCAATAAGATATATTTGTTGGCTATCTCGGGGTATCGAAAGAACACCCGAGACATGCCAAAGTTTACGGGCGGAACTGCACAGCTTAAGCAAGTTCGTGCAAGGTCACAGGCAACGGAATGAAACGTTTTTTGGTACAGTTAAACGAACAAAAACAGTAAAATGATCACTAGTACAATTACTTATAATAATAATAATTTCCATCATACCAATAGCGTTCTCGTTACAAAAGTAGGTCACTACAAGCTAAACAGCCAACGACATAAGTTTCTTACACACTTTACTAGCAGCAGTCATTTATCTTATCCAGACATTCCTTTTGTAAACAGTTAGTAAGTGGTTTGTCAAACCCAGTATCGCTTGAAATAAAATTATAACTTTAATTCACTTTGGGATTAATTCGTATGATAATCATTGTTAATACGACAGTTGTGTAAAACAGAGAAGTAAAGTATCGTTTATTCATGAGAAGCTGGATGTGTCCATCAACAAACTGAACTGTCTTGTTCTGTACAGATACATTCGACTTAAACAACTGTTCACTTGTGGAGTTGATTGGTTTATTGTGAGTGTTAGCGTGAGCATGTTTGTTTTTCACTTACTCAGTTCGTTATCACCTTGTTGTTTAGTTTTTCGCTTCACCTCTTACAATCTTCCCGAACTGATCAACATGATAAAGCACAAATTGTTATTCAGAGACGAAACATGTCTCTAGGATAATCTGTATATATGATACCAAAAGACATAAGTCTGAATTTCGCGAGGAGTTTCAGTTTCCTAAATGATCCATGAAGACTAAGCATGATGAAATTTGACATTTAGTACAAAATCTATGTTCACAGATTTCTACAGACTACTTCCAACCACGTTACACGAATCGTACCAATGGGACTGTATCAAACTCACATAGGTTATTCTAGCCTCTGAACACACATATTTATTCATTCCTCATAAGCCATATTTTAAAATTGTTGACTAACCGCTTATCAATACTGACCATTTTTACATGATTGTATATATGTTATTTGCTGACTCTATTCATTACGTGTGCGTAACGTAATTTTGGTCTGACTATAAACATTAAGTTGCAAGTGGCAAAATCGAGTTTGCTTATTCGCTATCTCCAACAAGCGATACACCGTTTCGTCTCACTTCATTAATCAATATTCGTTTCTCCAATTGTCTGTCTAGATCAGTGAGTGCGTGAAATGTACGTATTCAAAATTCATTATCGTGCATTCAAAGCAATCTGAAACCGGAATGTCAAATCACACAGTTCCAAAGAAAGATATTTCTTGAATATCAAATTCAAAGGAGATAGGAGAGCTGAGATGTTAAAGAACAGACTGTGCAGTTACTGGAGAAAGCATTTTATTCTGCAGAACTCCAAACCGTTTTCTCCAGCAAAAGCTTCTGACCACCTAATCATTTATCTTCTAGTTTACTTTTTCGTATGGAACAGGTTACAGTTTACGTACAAAGCGCGTACATGTTAATTAATTATCAGGGTGCTAAATTGTATGAATATGGAAATGGATATCAATAGACATCAACCATCAATTTTACCACAGAATAATATCTGCAAAAATATTAACCGTAAATACGATTTTACAACTTCAGCAATTGTTATTTATCAAGACGAAAAGTTTCTTCAGTGTAACGAAATCATTCGTTTTATTGACAATTAGTGATATAGATCAGAGGGAGTTTTGTGGAGAATTTAGTATTTTCACAGTTGAAATCATGAGTCAATTGAAGCCAGATCACCATCGAAAACCTGGAAGCACTGGACGGCCATTTCGTCCTACTATGGGACTCCTCAGCAGTGCGCATCCACGATCCCGCACTTGCGAACGGTGAACGGTCGCTCAAAATCGTGGATTGGTTGAAGTTAGACATTGACAACGTTGGATGCCGGCTCAGTGGTCTATCGGTTAAGGGCTCTGGCTCAAGACTGGTAGGTGCTGGGTTCGAATCTCGCGAGGGCGGGTTCGTGGATGCGCACTGCTGAGGAGTCCCATAGTAGGACGAAATGGCCGTCCAGTGCTTCCAGGTTTTCGATGGTGGTCTAGCTTCAATTGACTCATGATTGCAACATTGAAAATTAGTGTTATTCAAAGAGATAGTGAAGTGTGATTTCAGCTCCATAATGACAATAGTCGATTGTTGGTTGGTTTATTTTTTTGTATTTCGTCCACTATAATTTGTTAAAGCGGACACTCATTTTTTACTTCCCTACTTCATTTAAGAGCACAATGTGTTTGGTAACTAAATATATATATATATATATATATATATATATATTTGAACGGATTTGAAGGATGAAACTTGGTGACAGAAGCATATTATTCTCGATGTAAAGTATTTGTTTGGCTTAAACACATATATGTGCTTCCTTACGTGATCCTAAATCTGTTTAGATTAGTACCGTATCTTGACGATTTAGTCAGGATTATCTACTTGAATTCTACTGATCCAATATGCGTTTTATCAAAGGTAGTATTGTAGTGAACAGAACACGACTGAGGACAATCGAATGTATTTAAGCAGAAATTACAGACTATCTCAGTAAATTCTGAAAACCATACAATGAACAGTCAATTTGCAAATTAACAACCATTTGTCTCAATCTTCATTGTTTCTTCTCTAATTCCATTGTTCGTTCACTTTCTTACCGATTGTGCTTCGTTTCAGTTCCTCCATCATCGGTCTTCTGCGAAAATACATTTAATGTCTGACCAACACCATATACTACTTATATGGATATAAGTAGACCATACTACAATATTCTTTCTATAAAGATTAATAATAATAATGGTATAGATTATCTGAAAGTGTAATTTACAAATATCTTTCTGATGAATTTAGTTGTTTGTATACATTCAATGAATACCCTTCTTTGTTCTCTATCACTTGATTCTGTCTAATCTAATCAATCTCTACTATGTAATGAGTGTAATATGAATATGAATTAGAATAAAGAATGTCACTTTCTAATGATATGGTTATGTTACTGACCGTCACCTACTCACACAGACTAGAGATCAATGAAATTCTCATATTGAAAAATATTACTGCTTTTCTGAAAAGCAACTAAAGTGAAAACACATACTTTGATAGTAAATTGATAGCAAGTCTTGCTTCAACTATGAATAAACACTGTGAGATAAGACGTTTTGAACAATGTAGTTCACATACTTTATTGACTATAATTTGGTGCTAAATGAATGTTCTGTTTTCATCTTGAATTCCATTATCAGATGATTCAGGTTACTCAGAAACTACAAAGAAGGAAGGTAGCCAACAATTTTGACTTCCAGTCATACTGCATTTTTCACCCAGCTATTCAATCATACTAATTTGAGTATCATCATTCTTTTGTGAGTAGATAAACGACTACTCATACAAAACGTACAATATTAAGATTACTAGCTTCACTCCATAAATTATGCTGAAGTAGGTAGTAGGCCGTTGGGATAAAAATATGTGAAATTTAATGTTATCAACAATCGATCTAACTCAGACAGACCAGTGAAAAGCTGAGTTCACTTGACAGTCAATGCTTTTTAGTATGCAACACCTAAGGCGTCAGCGTGTTCAACCTCGAAGCTGGGGAATCAAACTTAGGACTTTCGACATCACACGAGAATGCTCAACTTACAAACCAACCGTCGTGTGCCAAAGGACAACTGAATTTAAAGGAACTTTGCGAAGTTCTAGGTTGAAGCAGTGAGCAGTAATATTACACCATGTCGTGTGTAGGATGGATTCACGTGATAGATGGTTGAAAGATATAATAAATCTGTACACGGACAGCTTTTCTGAAAAGCAAATGAATTGAAAACACATATTTTGACAGTCAATTCATAGAACATCTCGCTTCAACTATGAAAAAAATCTGTAACGATTTGCCATCTAAATTGAAATGAATTTAGTGATCTTTTACCTACAAAGTCATCTGGTTTTCACATCCTTACTTTACTAATCTATGAATGCATACCAAGTTCTCAAATGATGTAGAAAAGTAAAGAATCTTTTCATTTTGACGATAACAATTTCTGAAGATGTACAATCGTATGTACAGGTAATATGTTTGTATGGATTAGTCTGTGATAAAATAGATAGATATTTCAAAGTTATCAGCGATAGTCAAGATATAGAAGAATCTTCAAGTATTCCAAAGAAATAATTTATAAATGGAATGGTATTGTTCCAATGTAATCCAAGTCTTTATGTACGGAATAAATTAGTTTGAATCATTTTTCAAGGGAGTAATCGTTCATCAGGAGCCTACTTTATGTAATAGTTTTGAAAGTAATAAAAAATAATCTATGGAACCAAAGATGAAGATAACTGTCAACTTTATAGATGAAGAGTAAGAGGAAGAAAAAGAAGGTGATAATTAGCAATTCGTATTTATAAAATTCAATTGAGTGCTAAGATCATTGAAAAATAAGTGATTGAACATGACGTCTCTGTGCACAGAATTCAGACTTTATGTGGTGAATTTTCATAGCATCGACTGTACAGAAACTCTTCATCTAAACATTTTTTTGAGCCAGTTCGTTTTGCTTCTTAAGAGATTTTTAGAATAGACTCGCATGATGAATGTGATCTGAATTGACTGTGCGTTCGAGAAATGAGATGTTGATTGATTTGTATATTCTTTAGATAATCATACAGGGTATTGCAATGATATTCATTTAATATTTACGAGTTTTGTATGGTGACTGTAACCTGCTCCACAAGAGTAATTAAACTGACTGCTCAATATTTAGGAGGTCAGTGGTGACAGTTATTTGCCGAAAGTTTTCAGGATGAAAAACATACTAGAGAAAACGGTTAGAAGCTCTGAATAGTAAAAAGCCTTTTTCAGTAACTGTATAGTATGTTCTGTACACTAGCACGCATCAAATAAAGTGAAACCAATTCAGCAATCACTGAACTACACATATTATATTAACACAGCTGATTCAAAATCCTAATAAATCAATAAAAGATAAATAATGCTATAAGACACACATAAGAATAGGTTTGGAATTTAGCGTTAGGGTCAGGGTGTACGGTTGAGGTTTGCGGTTAGGGTTAGGTGTCAGGGCTACTGTTAGGGTGATGTTTAGGATTAGGGTAAAAGTTAAGGATAAGGGTTAGGGTTAGAATTAGGGTAGGGATTAGGTTTAAGGTTAGCGTTAGGGTGAGGGTTAGCAAAAATCACCATGTCACACTCTACACATTCTCACTCCTTCCCGTCTCACTTCCACACTTCATATCATTCATTCGCAACGCCAACCAGTCACAGCCCCTTGCCTAGTTCCACTCACACACAACATCGTCTCCTCACTGTAACCAACTACTACTACTACTTCTTCTTCTACGATAGTCATGTATGCCGATTGCTTAACTCAGTGTGAACTTGATTCAACACGTGGGATGGCATGCAGACACATTGAGGGGATAAGTGTCAAACAGACAGGATGAAACACACTCTCCCTCATTCACTCACTCGCTCACTTTCCCACTCTTCGTCTCAACGTGTTACACTCCATTGTTTGTCGAAGCAGGCAGTGGTGGATCGATTCACATGATGATAAGTGGTAAGTGGTTGTGTGGTTGATTGATTGTATGCGTGAGTGGGTGAGTGAGTAGTTGATGTTATGTGTTGTGTAGTGTTGTCGTGAAAAGTAGAGTGTATTTGGATGATGATAAAATGGAATGTTGATATTCATGAATAAGTTTTGTGTGATTCCAATCATTTTTCGTGTGGTCAAGCAGTCTAAGTCGCTGGATTGAGCACAATCTTAAAACGGCGTCGGTTCGAACCCCATCAACGACCTACGTCTTCATAACCACTATTACCACAAACATTACTAAATAACTATCATCGTTAAGTATACTATTCAATAATAATTTTACATTTTACCATCGTCGAAATACATTCCATTATTCACGACAACAATACCACCAATAAATCGTCATTTAAATCACTTCTTGAAAGCTTCATCTTTCGTCCATCTTTGTTATTATCATGTTTTTTTTCAGGATTATCTCTGTCTCTTCTTAATTCTATTCATTTCAACATTCATTTTTCCACTGGTCGAACATACTGCTTCTGTTTGTCAACACTCATAATCAACAAACATACTGATGAGTTTCTAGGGCTTCATTTATCTCGATTGAGTAAACGAAACTTAAATGAATGCATAGTTGGTCTTCTTTTCAAGTGTTATCGATTCAGCTTATTCTGCGATGTCGCCAGTTTAAAATGACACCCAGTTCGTGAAGTCGTTCATCTTCTTGTTCAGCCATTGAGAGGGTATTATATAGTACAGTTATTTTAGACCGGTGTTAGAGTTTTAGTGCATTCTCTAAATTCCCCATTAAATGCAATTTTACACCTTTTTATTAATGACATCACTGAGTTTTCTCCTTCCATTATTGGTACACTGATGTTGTTGAATATGACGTTTTAAGGATGGTCTATGAATTTCAGCCTACCTATCCAGTCTAATCTCAATAAAACTCCTGATGTACGGTCTACCAAAAATAATAAACTTTCCTCTATAAATTCATTGTGTGCGACTTCAGAAAATATTTAACCTGCAATGTTTAACATCCTCTATATGGTGTTTATAAAAGATGTTATACTGCTGTATGCGGGCCGCATAAGCATCAATCTTCGGAGAAACATATTTACTACGATTAACAGAGATATTTCACTTAAAAGGTTTTGTTACTTTGAATGGTCTGAGCTTGAAACGTTTAGAACGTTTGTTTGATTGTTGATGGCGTTTTCTCATTTTACAACGAATTTCTTTATGCCCCTTCTTTCGAATCCCTTAAAATATCAATATCCAAATAACCAACATGTAGATGATGACTGACGGCTGTCACGACGATTATTTTGTGTGCCAGAACATTGCAGGTCTTTTCTCTCTACAACTGGCGACCGGTCGATAACAACCAGGTATCATTTTTCTAATGCACTGATAATTGTCTTTCGTTAGTTACTTTTTGTATGATTATGCTGGAACAATATTCAAGTTTGCTTACAATTCTTCGTCGGATGTAAGCATCCTCGAGTTAGATAGTACTTAATTCTCATTGTGTAAACTTGAGTGATATGATTTTGCATCACACAAGCAGTAATGGTTTCTTAAGAAGTGTAGGTACACATTAAAGACCTGTTCCAACCAACATGAGACTTAACTTCACTGATTTCTGCAGATAGACCTGATTTCTGCAGATAGACTACAAACAGCGAATATTGTCTAACTCAATCAAAATATTTCCTTAATGAATTCAGTTGAAAATTTTCATTTTAAGTTGTAGTGACAGATATAACTGTTAGGCTATTTAAACATTCATCTATGAATACTATATTATAGAAAAATTCATTCCAATTCTTTTTGGAAGTGTGTAGTACAGTACTTCACTAATCTTTCACCCCGATAACCGTTATAATACAAATCTCAACGGTGCATAAAATCAGAAGCCAAAATGAAGCTGCAACTACAGTTTATTATCAAATAACGCGATCCACAACGCTACAAGCACATGAGTAAGTATCAGCGAGCAAACGCGAGCAATCACATAGGCCAATTTATGGTCAAATTGTATAAGGGCACAGCAAGTCAAAACAAAGGTTAGTACTAGGATTTGAGCGCATGCATATATGGGGAGGAGGATGAATCAATTAATAATATTTAAGCAATCAACGTTTTGGCTAGATTCTGTCATATGGTCTAGTGATCATAACAATACAAAGATAATATGCCAATTATTACTATCGAAATGACAAATTATGTTATGGTTCGAGTCCCATAGATGCAGGCACATCCAGCTGACGAGTCTTAAATAGGACGGAACGCGCGTCCTGGATTCCACTGCTAGCCACTATCCATCTCTGCTTACTATGTTAAGTAAGGTAATAAAAGGGCTTAACCAAAATTACTCATAATAGAAATTGGGTGTAGGATAATTACCATAAATGTTTGAAGATTTGTGTGAAACAGGTGAACATTGCCAAATGAAAATAATATACATACAAAAATGTTCCAATACTTCATTTACATCAGAAATTAAACAATACCTGATTATTTATAAGTAGTATAGTAGCAACACGTGATTGACAGCATTCCATAAGTACTCAATTACCAGGGGATCATAACGTCCATAACTGCACTTTGAATAATGAATATGAGGATATCTGTCCTACAAGGAGTTAGCAGTATTTAGAGTAAAGCTGTTGTTGATTCCTATTGTGAACCTCAAGATGATATTCAGTTCTAATCAATATTCAACACAGACATACTTTTGGTCAACAGTCGAATGTAATTATCCAGAATATTAGGTATAGATACCGATTTTATCTGTCACAGTCATTGATATAAATCGATACATAGAATGTGATGTGGATTATGTGATCAAGATGATTGACAACAATATCATAGTCAATATACATGAGACGTATCAACTACTCGATTCTAAAGACATCGAAGGTATTATTGATAGCTCCATGGATTGCCGAACTTGGAATGCATAAAATAGACAATTCTATAAAATGATCTCCACTGAACACATTTTTAATAAGATGGTGAATGGTCGGCCTGTACGAATATCTGGCCTACCTGTCCCTGCCATCTAGATATTTCAACAAGTTAACTAATTCTGTTTGTTTCAATACATCATTATGACTATTATTCGCATAACCCATTCAGGTGCGTTACTGAAAAATGTACGAATTTTGGTTGTACAAATTACAAAGACGCAGTTAGAGATATCGTGATTCCTGACAATATGTAGCGAAAAAAAAGTACATTATTTGGATTACGATTGACTGAATCGCTAATATCTAACTGACGATCACTCAATATTTCTTATCACGATCATCCAAGAATTAGGAACGGAAACATGTTGAAAGACATTGTGCTTCGAATTCTATATTGTATCAAAAATATGAAACTGAATAAAGCCAATAGTAGTAATAAAGTGTTTGTTCATAGCTGAAACAATACCGTCGTTGAATCCACATGGAAACTATTTGTTTTCCAATTCACTCTCTCTATACATAGTAGTAACCATTTTTAAAATGAGAATTTCATTCAACTTTGTATCGCTTGGCTAGGTGATTGTCAGTCTTATGAAAGCATCATTAGTAAACCACATTCCTTATTATATTGTAGTTATGTATATATATATCAGTCTCATTAGACAAAAGAGAAAACAATATTGTTCAATTATTTAGATAGATTATAATGATGATAAACAACAACAAAGTACAATCATTGACATTTCTACAAACAATAAATGAGGTCAACAGACTGCTGTTTTTTCTTTAAATCATACCCTCAAATTAGTGTACAGTATTATGATCATAACTGTCACCTTGATAAAAGTATTTCATATGTGACATGGTGGTTGGAGGTGGTCAACAGGAAACCCTGGACCCGAGTTTTGTGCTACTTGGTACTCGTCAGCATATGTGAAAACGCATATTAGATTAGAAGAACTCAAATAGTAGATGTGATGAATATATGTGATATTCAAATAGATATTCCTTATTGAATCGTCAATCGACAGTCCTCAGTGTCAAAAGTTTTGAGAGGGCGAATATAGTGCATGTTGTGATTAGGACAAAAAAAATACAGTACATCAAGAATAAAATCTTCTTGTTGAAAAATATTATCTTCCTAATCATTACAACCACACTTCTTCCTTGTCAAACACATTATGGTCTCGAGTAAAGTGTAAATGTAAAAGATGAATGTCCAGTTGACTATAATGATGATGACTATTTGCTAACAATCAAAACAGCAATCAACCTGTGAACTGTTATCTCGCATCACATTCTCTCGTGGACTTTCACCAATTAGCCTTTGTAGTAATGGTAGTCTGTGTTAAAACAGAGGAGATTTACAAACTTGTCATTGGATATACGAAGTACTTGAATTAAAGGTCAGTCTAAATTGAAAGGTATTCTATAAATAAATGCATAATTAGTCTAAATAAACAATAATCTTTAGAAGGGGTTTTTGTGGAGATTTGATATGTTTCATAGTTGAAAGCATGAGTCAATTGAAGCTAGACCACCAAGGAAAATCGGTTAAGGGCTTTGGCTCGAGACTGGTAGGTCCTAAGTTCGAATCTCGCGAGAGCGGGTTCTTGGATGCGCACTGTTGAGGAGTCCCATAATAGAACAAAACGGCCGTCCAGTATTTCCAAAATTTTCCTTCGTGGTCTAGCTTCAATTGACTCACGATTTCAGCAAGTATTCTGTGTCACAATTATCGTTTAAACAATCATATTTAGAATGATGGAATTGTCTCATAAAATATGTTGATTGAAACAAAATTCATGTGTAAAACTGTAACTTTTAACATCCAATCAAAATAGTTTGTGCGACTTTGATTTTAACCAATCAAATAAAAAAAAATGCACCATTGACGGTCAATTAACAGAACAATAATGGGCAACAAACAATTTTTTTGGCGAACAAATTATGGTGTGGTCTACTTATATCCATATAAGTAGTATATGGTGTTGGTTAGACATAGAATGTATTTTGGCAGAAGACCGATGAGGGAGGAACTGAAACGAAGCGCAATCTGTAGGAGAATGCATGAACAATGGAATTAAAGAAGAAACAATGAAGATTGAGACAAATGGTTGTTAATTTGCAAATTGACTGTCCATTATATGGTTATTAAAATGTACTGAGATAGTCTGTAATGTTTACTTCAATATATTCGATTGTCCCCAGTCGTGTTCTGTTCACTACAATATGACTTCACACTTTAAACTACAAGTTAACCAATCATCTATTTTAAAGTATTCTCCATCACATATTCAAAAGACATTTCATCAACAGATGTCAGGAATTTCAACCAACGGTAGATAAATTTAGGCTAATGTTCTTAACAGACAGAAGAATATCGGATAAAGATGTAGTCATATACCTCCATGATTGGTTTACAATGAACATATGATTTTGTTAAATTTGATCTTGCTAATAGTCAATTTGAATCTTCAAATCACAAAGAAATAACGAAACACTTCCAAAGTCTAATATAAATCCAACAGTTCCATTTAAAATTAGATTTGTAACTTCACACACACAATAAAAATGAGGTAAGTGTTAAATGAACATACGTACTCAAATTGAAATTTAATTCAATGACATACTGTTGTTTTAATTTACTTCGTATTGTTTGTTTGGATCTTCCCATCGATGTGTTTAGCACTGCAACTGGTCAGTCTCTATTTGGCATATGTGCATACTGTGCGTATTGCCTCGATATACCTTAATTCACAAGCATGGTTAGCAGAATCTTCCCATTGATGTTTAGGACTGCAACTGGTCAGTCTCTATTTGGCATATGTGTCATCAGCTGGATTTACCTGTCGATATACCTTAATTCACAAGCATGGTTAGCAGAGATGGATAGTGGCTAGCAGTGGAATCAGTCGATGGGAAGATTCAAACAAACAATACTAAGTGAATTTAAACTTCACCCCATCGCACAAGCAAGTGGCTATCATGGACTCAGTGGCCGAGTGGATAACGCGATGGCGTTTGAAGCGAGGGTACTGTGTTCGATTCCCAGAGTGAACATCAACTATGAGATGCAAGTACATCCAGCTGACGAGTCCCAAATAGGACGAAACGCGCGTTATTCTTAATACCAAAAAATGGTTGATCATTTTAGCTTTGAAAACGGGTGTCGAAAATGAACGCAATATTGTTATCAAGGTTTTTTGTAAATCCATTAAAAGCATAAAATATGTTGACCTGTACAATATTTGTAGTTGATCACTTATTATTATTATTATTATTATTAGCTTTATTCAATATTATATTTTTTTGGTACAATATAAAATTCTCAGCACAAAGTACTTCAACAAGTTTCCGTTTCTTACTTCTTCGTCGATTTTGACGATAAATATTGAGTGATCACCAGTTAGAAGTTAGCAGTGTAGTCAATCAACATCTGGATAATGTACATTCCACTCGCTGCATATTGCCAGCAACAACAATATCTCTGATAAAGCCTTCTGTAACCCTTGACAACGAAAGGTCTTACACTTTTCAGAAATGCACCTGTATAGGTTGTGCGATTAATAGGCATAATGAAATTAGATAACTTGTTGAAATATCTAGATGACAAGAACAGGTAGCCTAGATGTTTAAACAGGCCGCCATTACTCACAATGATCACCTAAAATACATATTAGTGTACTCAGTCATCTAATATGGTATCATTTGTAAATAACATTGCAAACGTTAATTAATTAGAAAGACTGGAATTATATTTCCAAATCCAACAGTTTCCTTTGTTAAACATACTAGACGAACAATGAAAAACTATGTACAGTTTCCGTCACAAAGACATAATAATTACTGTTAAACTGTCAAACAGTAAATCGCTGAATGTTGAAAAAATAACCTTCTTTGACAAGCATATGTGTTGTAATGTAGGTTGAATGAAGTGTCAATGAACAAGTCTATGTCTAGCGAAATAAATTTCTATTTCAATTATATGACTTAATGTGAACAAGGTCAATGGTATCAAGCAACTTATTATGTTCAGAAGGGGTTTTGTGGAGATTTTAGTAATTTTATAGAGTTGAGATCCTGACTGAATTGAAGCTAGACCACCATGGAAAACCTGGTCTAGCTTCAATTGACTCACGATCTCAACTCTATAAAATTGATAAAATCTGCACAAAACCGCCTTCTGATAATGATCATGTGCTCACTAGTGACTGACTCAACGAGGTATTTCCTGGAGTTCTAAAGAGAAGTAATAACCAGTAGAGTTCAACTAGGTCTGTTGTCAGATAGGAACTCACTGAAGACAATTGGTGAATGGTTGCTCAATTTCGTGGATTGGTTGAAGTTAAACATTAACACCGTTGGATACCGGCTCAGTGGTCTATCGGTTAAGGGCTCTGGCTAGGAACTGGTAGGTCCTCGGTTCGAATCTCGGGAGTGCGCGATCGTGGATGCGCACTGCTGAGGAGTCCCATAGTAGGACTAAACGGCCGTCCAGTGCTTCCAGGCTTTCCATGGTGGTCTAGCTTCAATTGACTCACGATCTCAATTCTATAAAATAACTTTTTATGTATTTAGAATATCGTATTTTCAATCTGTTAAGTTAAACTGTACATTTATTTATCAAATGTCTAAATGACATTTATCAATGTATCGAATTTTTGCAATGCAGTGATAAATCTCATATGAAACATTATTATTACATTTCGTATGTTCCATTATTATTATTTATGACTTGTTAGACATGTAAGTCTTCATTATATGACGTTGTTTTCTGTGCGGAATCGATTACTGATACCTTAAATTTGAAAAACCTGAAAGCTGTTGGCAAAGTAATAAAGTGAGCGATGATCATTATTAATCTACAGCTTCATTACTATGGAATTGTGATGACCGATCAGTGTCTGTTCATTTGACCTTAGCAATAGAAATGATCTTGTTTTACTAGTGAACTGATCTTACTACATTTCTCTACTGTACCTATTAACCAAACCATATGAATGTAAAATGAATTATTGATGGTTTCATGACTCCTTAAAATGGAAACAAGAAATTCAAACAAAATTTAAATCAAGTTGTGGGTGGCCCTGAAAAGAGCCTTTACTCGGTCTCTACACAGCTCCTTAGGTCCTGATCAATGACTCCACTATGAGTCCGTGACAGCGTCGCACATGGGACAGTTGAACCCAGGTGATACTTCTGATGGGTCGTAGGCACAGAACGAATGAAACATAGCGTTACAGGGACAAAAAATTCAAGCACTTTCATCAGCTATTTCACTGGGCGGCTGACATGAATGGCAAATATCACACAGTCGGTCATTGTGTGCACGTTCGTCTTCTTCATTGTCTCGGTCCGTAAACTCTTCTGAGTTCATAGATATTACTTCAATCTCGTTATCATTTAAGGTAGCATCCAGATCTACGTTCTGTTGATGGTTGGTGACTGAGGTATTTCGAACGATGGGCATGGTGACGGTAGTAGGTAATCTATCGTAAAACAACTGATGAGCATAGTTAAGGACAGTGGTACGCTGTTCCGCGGACATACGTCGACATAAGTCGTGAATCGATGTTAGGACGTTTGTCTGCCCGACTTGTACCTGCAACTCATTGTCAATCGTTACTCTGGTTACGTAGCAGTTGACATGCAGCAGGTGTAATTGTTTCCTGAAGAAGACGTGGTTGTGGCTCGCGATCCAGCACAGCTCTGCTACGGCATTCGGTGGAGTTTTTTTGAACTCTAGCTTCTATCCAATATTCAGTGTGGAGCAGAACACTAAATATCGATCTGAACACGGGTGTTTTTCTGTTTAGCTTATGCAACTTTAAAATTCGATAGGTCGTCTCAACAAAATTTGTATCTTGAGCAGTAAGACCTTTCGCATAGGATTGGTACGCGCAGTGTATAACATTGAATGCTGATGTTCCACATATAAACAGTGGCTTCACTGTTTCCAATTCCGCCTCCTTTAGTCGGCGCATCCAAGTATTACAGTCGTACCTCAGGGAATTGCACTCGTGATTGTGATGCACATTCCCACGAACAACAGTCCAATAACCTTCAAGAAACTTACAAAAGATGAAGGCCGGACATTGTGTGCCCATCGATGTCCTCAATGAACAATAATAACACTAATCAAATTACCTCTTTCGTCTAATCGGCTGCGAAGAACCGCTAGGTGTTTTATAGCTCATTCTCCAACATGCAAATTTAATAAACGACTTCCGATCTCCATGGAAATGAGAATCTCTCACCGCATAATGGCAGTACGTTCCTATTTCATAAGTTCTAATGGCGCTCTTTAACGCTTCCAGTGATGGAAACGCTACCAGATACAATGTATTCAAAAATACATTTTCCGTTTGTGTGACTACGTGAGGAACAACAGAGCCTGTAATTTGCACGTTACTGACGTCCATATTTTGAAGAAAATTATCTATATCGATATGTACAGAGCTTTTATACGAATTTCAAGAATTACATAACCAATTATAATGCATTTGCAACTAGGAATTTCATTGGACAAAACGGATTGAAAAAAAATTGGAAAATGGGATGAAAATTATTTTCAAAAGGGGGGTGAAAAAAACTTATTAAAAAAAATCGACGTGATCTTAATGTTATTCCTAGTTGACCTTTTACTTTTATATACATAAATGTTCTTAACAAGTATATTATATGTGTGATCAGATTGTTCGAAATGTATTGCGCTAATATCTCATCAAATAGTTCTGATAATCTTCATCTTCTCATTACATTATCCAAATGTAAGATATACTTTCCTCTCTGTTTGGAAGTAACTAGATACGTACACCTTCACCTTTACGAATAAAGTAGATATTTGAGCTTGTTTGCACGATACCAATTAATCCAGTCTACACTGAGCCACCCTTTGGAGAAACACACGTGATCGTTGCCAGTATGGGTGTTTTTCAGGTATTTTAAGTCTAACTGTCAACACTATAATTCGAACGCACCTGGTAGAGCATATAGAACCGAAGCCACGAAATAGTCATTTCACTATTGTCGTAAATAACAAATCGGTCACGAATATAATCGTCGAGAAAATACCGACTGTTACAATGAAACTATCAATATCAACGTGTGAGTTTGAATTGCGAAGCGAACATTAGTTCACGAATATCGATCTCTTGAAAAACAGAAATTCATGTCCACCATTAGTCAAGGAAATATTCAATGTCAGAGTCCAATATGACAAGCCTCACACCCTTTTGTGGTTGTGTGAAATACTATTTGCATTTTAGATGTAGGTAATTTTTTCGTCGTTACCGATATTTTCTCACTTTGGTTCATTCATCCATCCAAGTGAAACAGCATGTTATTCACTGATCCCAAACTATCAATAAAGAATCATGCCTCTAGATCACTCACCATTTTATCACCATTTAGTTAAATAACAAAGAAGTCACCTAATCTTTTCGAATGAAACCATGTTCATTATGCATGGTTGAAAACATTGACAATGTGCTATTTACCTTTCAAATTTCACTTAGTTCCTCTTACCGACTGTGATTTCCAATATAATTAAAGCAATAAAAACAACTGGAGGTGGTAGATTTTTAACTGATATCGGTTTGTGTGGGGACGATGGAAATCCATCTAGTGTCAACACACTAGAATGTAAGGCGGTATTGGATGAAGCTGATAAACATTTTGAATCATGGACATATTGGGATGGATACTTTATAGATGATGCAGGAAATCCTAATCAAAATCAGGTAATGAAATTTTGAACTTACGTTTTCAACAATACTCTGTTACATCAGTAGGGTTTTTTTGTGGACATTTCAATATTTTCATAGTTGAAATTTAGAGTCAATTGACGCTAGACCACCATGGAAAACCTGGAAGTACTTGACGGACGTTTCATCCTATTGTGGGACTCCTCAGCAGTGCGCATCCACGATTCCGCACCCGCGAGATTCTAACCCAGGATCTACCAGCTTCGCGCCGGAGAAGTTGTTGTGAGATATCTACTAACTGAAGACAATTGGTGATCGCTCGCTCAACTTCGTGAATTAATTGAAGTTAGACAATAACACCGTTGGATGCCGGCTTAGTGGTCTATCGGTTAAGTGCTCCGGCACGAAGCTGGTAGGTCCTGGGTTTGAATCTCGTGTGTGCAGGATAATCGATGTGCATTGCTGAGGAGCCCCATAATAGAACGAAACGGCCGTCTAGTGCTTCCAGGTTTTCCATGATGGTATAGCTTGAATTGACTTATGATTTCAACTATGAAAATAATATTTTACTTCGAAATTCAGGTTTGTAGCGAATTTGTTGAATATAACTGACGAAACGAGAAGCTTACAGCTCGATTAAAGTCAAACGTTTATCTAGAATGATTGCAAATCTTTGAGAACTGAAATGTCAACGTTATATGTCTTGTGCTACATTAGCTCGACCGAATCGTTCAGAAGGTTTCACTCAGTTGTCTAATGTAGACTAAGACATTGGGAATACGCCAAAACAGTCATTTCAATATGATTTACAGTTTTGACAGTTCGATAATTACTGTATTAGCCAACAAGACTATATTACTTGTTTGAAACTGAATGAACGTGATGACCGATTCTCAGATACACGAATAGTTAGAATGGCTCGTAATCAGTATGATCCAAAAAACTATTTCGGGATCGTGTATGCACACTTCTGAGGAGTGCCATAATAGGACAAAAACAACCGTTCAGTGCTTCCAGGTTTTCGAGCTTCAATTGACTCATGTTTTCAACTATGAAAATTCTGAAATATCTACAAAAAGCCCCTTCTGATCTTTTTCTTACTGTTCATCATTCTCCCAATTCTCTCTCACACCCACAGGTGCAGTCTTTCATTCGTCCCTATCCTCAGTCAACAAATGGAAGATTTCTCAAGCCACATTTCAATCATAAAACTGGAGAATATAGTTTTCCCTTCATTACAAACCAGACGAGAAATCAGTACATTGAGAAACAGAATTTAACTGCAGAAATTTACATGCCGTTATCTGTACATTATCCAAATGGACATTCAATTCATATGAATCCAAACAATTTAACTACTGAAATGAAGGGAAATACATTGTCTATATACTTGCAAACTGATCTAAGAAATGAACCTGTGCTTGTTGAAATGGAGATAGTTAGAAAATAACTCAACTTAGATGTGACTTGACAAAATATCATTGTCATTATTCAAACGAGTACTCGTCAATAACATTGAAATGAATAGTTTAAATATAATTTTATACCAATAATATCATTGTTGTTAGGTGATGATATTTGCGATAGCGTAATCGGAATCAACGATTCGTCTGATGATCCCCATGCTTAACTTATTTTCTAGTCTGTCACTCGTTAGGATAGATTCAGCAGAAACAATGAAATTTTTTCTACATCGTCGAAACTCCTTATTGTATAGTAATAAATACTGTTACTCTCATTACGCACTCTCATAGCCATCACTGATTTGTGTATGTGATCAATTAAGATGGACAATGAATCTGAACTCTATTGGATAAAATGCTAATTGAACTACTTATGTATCAGGCTCCATATGAGGAGTTGAATTTATAAATATCTATGCAAATGGTAAGATGTGAGTAATGTTTCTTTGGATTGTTGACTAATATGAGTCAACTGGAGGACAGAGACAATTTCAGTTCAATGAATAGCTTGTATATTACAAAATATGTATACAAGTGCAGCTGAATAGTAGAGTGAACATGGGATAGGTAGCTGATTGTTTTTGAATATTGATCTTTCTGTTGTTGTCAACAAATCTCACTGAATATGTATGTTCAATAAAAGCTATTTTCCAAACAACTTATTTTCCGTTTATGAAATTAAGACTGAGGATTCGCTGAACTGATGTTACGAGAAGTGTAATTAAGTTTGTACTTTTGCTAGTAGAGGACTAGCTGTAGAAGTTCGAAGTGTGGTCACTTCATCAAAGCTTTCTGTAAACAAATCCTCTCACAGTTCCATGAAGTCTATTTACCACTTCCTGATTAAGAAATCGTGATTTGGCTTTGCGCTTCAAGTGGGAACTATAACGCCGTATGTCAATTGTAGAAAGTCTTAAGAATATTAGTTGAGCCATGTCTATACTAACCTTTACTTTTCATAACTATCGTATTAGACTTATGGCAGCGAATTCGATGTCGCATCCCATCTGATGTATAAATTTAACTGAAATATGAATACAGTTCAATCTTTTGAATCTGTTAACTCATTTCCTATATAACCAATATTAGATTATCAGTTTAAATGACGAACCGATCTTAGCTAGACCTCCATTGAGAAACTGGAGGTACTGGACTACAGGTTCTCTCTAATATGGGAATTCTCAACAATGTGCATCCACGACCAGCATTCGAATGTGGAAAACAAGGACTTCGGTCTCGCGTGTGAATGCCTATTTTCAAGACCATTGAGTCGGCTTGGATGGGTCATCAGTAGAAATTACAATAGAACGATCCTTATATTATCAGAAACATATAAACGTACCAGATCAAATACATACACAACGTGTAAATTAGCGAAATAGTTTTAATTGTACATTTGATTTCATTAATATTTCATCCCTTATCATTGTACACTTAAGATCAAACATATCAAGCTGAATAATTCTCAAAACATTTTAGTCAATACGAGTTTATATAACAACCCACGAATTACTCAAAATAACACAACCAAATTTTCAGGAACTTATCACATCTCTCCAAGATGTCAAGATGTTGAATGATCCGTGGAAAACAGAAAGAATGAGAGAGAATCTTGTGGTGTAATTCGAATACGTGTTGGAAGTCAATAAACATGTCTACTTTTTCAGGGGTCATCATTTACACATAGTTGAAACTGTCTTAGTAAAAATAGATGGTCTAGATTGTCATCGATGTCATATCGTTACCAACTCATCAGATGAGCAAGTAGTGTTGTGTATTTTGTCACAGTTTACACAGAGTACGCATTGACGAATGAACGACTCATTTCATTCATCGGCATTGTCATTCTATCCACATATCTATCTATCCATCTATCTACTAATTATTATTTATATGTATGGTCAGTCCATCAACGCTCAAATAACTTTACTTATATCCACGTAAGTAAAATATAACGATGGTTAGGCATTGAGTGTATTTCAGTAGAAGACCTATAACGAAAGGTCGGGAACGGAACGTAATTGATATGAAAACGTATGAACAATGAAATCAGAGACGATGTATTGATATTTGCAGAAGGAACAGTCAAGATTGAGATTATCGATTAATAGTTAGCAAACGTACTATTTCCCGTATGGTTGTTAGATTTGAGTGAGATATTCTGTAATTGTGTGCTCACAATACGTTCGATTATCTACACCTGTGTTCTTGTTCATTACAATGGATTATAAGTAACTTCAACTACAGGTCAATGTGACTAACTTACAACAATCCTAATAATGAAACCCAATACCCTTCACCATAGGACGTCATGAACCATAGGAATTGTACTCTCGAAATATTTTGATCTTCATAAACCATCATTATGAAATTCTGATCAAACTATTTTCAGTGTGAAAGGAACTATTCGTTTACATTTGAACGAAAGTCCTTACTCATGGCTTCCTATGTTGCAGTTGAACTTGAAAGTAAAACATATGGATCCCGTCACTTCCCTGTGGAACATTCCAACTACTACGTCTAAGAATTCAGAACAGTATCGTGACTGGTGGATGACATATACAGTGGTAATCATATTGGTCAGTGTGAACAAAATGATTCATTTCACGTGGGATCTGAAGGATCTGTATGCTAAATGTTTCGCTATTCAAGGACTTGCAAACAAAACTTCAGTGACACTGGAATTCCGTTACATTTCTATAACAATAGATCAGTTATATTGTGTATTTCGAAAGCAAGAAAACCAGGAAACCTTTTAAGACTATCAATGAAAGTTTTCTATTTACTTAGGAGTACAAAACTGAACTATAATCATTATATACACTACTACTGAGTATTCATAGTAAGTGTAACATTCCTATAATGTAGGAAATAGTTCCACAATGTATGCACAGTTGTGTCGTCCATTCGTCAGAGTGCACCAGACAGTTATGTGGAGGTGAGGTAGTGACCAGCAGTGAAGTGACATTTCCTGAGTGCATCAGACAAACCACTTCTCACTTGTTATAAATGATTTCATCTGCCTTTCAGCAACCAATGAAATATTACAAATATTATCAAATATTTATATTATCTCGGCTACCAATGCGATTCAATGTTTTAGACATATGTTCTATTTCGCTCTGCAATCAGTGCTAGCGTGAATAGTGATTACTGTGTATTATTAAAACGTTATTTGCTGTTCGACAATAGCACTTATTCATCTTTATGAAATTGATACCTGAACAAATGTGGCGGTTACATAGATAGGTGACCAAAACAATGTTGATGAGAAGATCACGAAGTACTTATGTATTGCCTAATTCTTATCATCTATAGCATACCTAAAGACAGTTTGCCTGCCTAATGATTGTTCTAGGATTGGACAGTTGTGTCATCTTGACGACTAGCAATTGTAAACACTTCCCGTTGTGAATACACATCAGTTCATAAAGTAAAACGACATCAAGTTATCACACTTGATTAACAGTGAGTTATCACTTACCAGGCTTTTGAAGTATTTGTCGACAGTCTAGGAAAAATTGCGCACTGATCATTTCGTTTATGACAAAAACTACTGGCTAAATCAGGTCAGGATTCAACAAAGTACCCATTTGTTATTAAATGTATTTCAACACTCATTAGCCGCCTACATGTAAAAGTGATGCATGATAGATATAGGTAGATATAGGATACTGACAAAACATTTCACTCAAGCTTCAACAAGATGAGCCCATTCTCAGCTTAGATTAATTGTTGAGCTGTCAGTAGTCTTTCACTTGAAATGTAGTTATGTACGAAGATTGTTTTATTCGTGATTTAGTTAATAGTATAGAAAGTTTGTTATAATCATAATGAACAGTGAAAGAATACATGATGAAAATTAGAATATTTTCTCTAGGAGCTTGAAGATGTTTCGCAAATTCAATCCTTTTTCTCGATTGTGTTCACAGAAGTGAATACATAAAAGATCTATGGTTTCATACTTCAGTATTTGCAAGACTGCTTAGTTAACCTGTTTTCACAATGTTATCTCATCTCATTATTGAGTATTTCAATTCATTAACCTCAGGGAAATTCAGTGAAGAACTAAGAAAACTTATGAAGACGATGTAAACACTATCGTCCTCTTTCAGTTGATTTCAGGGATGAATGTAATTCTTTAAAAATTGTTAATAATTCATAAAAAAACAATATAGTGAGTTTCCAAATACATGATGCTGGTACCAGCATATTTGCTGGGAAAAGTATGTGGCAGAAATATGTCCAAAGTTAATGTATCAAAATGACTGATTGATCAACGATTTGAAATGGCTCCAAGGTCATATACGTCGATGTTCTAATTGACGATTTTGTCATGTGGTAATTGACAAGGCATAAGAACACTTCACACAATAATTTCTTCTCTTTTGAGTAGACCTTGTAGGTCATGGGTTCGAATCTCGCAAGTGCGGGACCGTGGATGAGCACTGCTGAGGAGTCTCATAACAGAGCGAAACGGCCGACCAGTGTCTCCAGGATTCCCACGGTGGTATAGCCTCAATTAACTCATGATTTCAACTATAAATAAAAAATAACTTTAAATCTCTACAGAAAAGCCTCTCAACCAAGTTTTATATGAAATCACTAGTTTGAAACATTTTTACTATCATACTAATAAAGTATGAATATGGATAGAGTGATTGTGAAGCTGAGTGACACGGGACCTAATCCATCACGGAGCATCAGTTCCCTCAAGTTTACAGGTACACCTTCCTGACGAGTGCCAAGTAGCACAAAACCCGGGTCCAGGGTTTCCTGTTGACCACCTCCAAGCACCATAATATCTCAACATAGTGCACGCAGTATCGAGTCACCTAGACTTGTGGCGACATTGCAACTTGATCGGTTGCATTCGATCAGCACTAAGAAGGACTTGACACACATGACATTGGTCACCACACAGTCATTAATCAATTGTGATGGATAGAGAATCATTTTATTAGAAACTTTAAAATTTACACTTACTTTTAATTTGATTTCTTATATTGTGGACATCATTAGCTGCACAAAATTTGTTACTGGGGACTATTTTCGGCTGATTAACAGTTCCTTGTAAATCAATATGATTTAATGGTGAACGAATAAATGTTGGTCTGAAAGAATACACAGAAATAGATTATATACGGAAGCAAATGAGTTGTAACAATGAATTCATATGAATCCATATATGCCAAATGTTATGAACTTGTGGTGAATTTGAGCTGACGTTCAGTGAAAGAAATAAGCTGATGAAAAGTGAAAGTTTCAAGACGTCTGATAACATGTCGAGTTGGAACTAAGCTTGACTGGTAATCAAAGTACAGTGTATAAATGTTGATGAAGAAACTATCTTACGTCTTCATACTATCTACCGTACAATATAAATTACAATGTGAAAAACATTTGCAATGTTTAATTTAGGTTTGCGCTCGTGTAATTTCTTAAATTCCTTGTAGGTTTCGTTCATGATCCCTTAATTATCCTATCAGACACGTTTACTGCACATAAGAAAGTGATTTCGTCAATAAAACTTATATTTTATAAGTTTTTTTGAAAGTTTCTCCAGCTTGTAAGTAATCTGTCAGTTAGCTACAACTTAGGATCAAGCACATATATGCACTGGTCTAAGTTGCCATACCTCATCAGCACAACAAGATGAACATCAAATTCATAGAAATAGTTACTTCAGTGATAGTAGGTTATATCTATAACAGATTGTGCTGTGGATCTTGAATCAAGTATTCTTATATCTGGTCTTCGTTTATTCGACATTTAAAAACTGTAAGGAATCTGTGTAATGAATCTGCGCAATCCTTATATCGTGAATGAAAGCACTAAACAACCTCTTATGTCTGTATAAAGACAGATTACAGAGTTACATATTAAAATGATGTAAGCAGTTGAAAGTGAATAGGAATATGGAGGGCAATATAAAGAGTTCAGTAGCTTTTTAAATATATTATGATCACAAACACACCCCTCTAGGAAAGCAACTGAAAAAGCGAGAGTAAGAAGAGGCTGCTTCATTCTAACAACAAAATGCTTAGAGATGTGTATCCACGATTCAATCGAACAGAGTCAAAGTGATGATCTCCGTTTTGGAATGTGAATGCTTAGCCTCCACTCAATTGAGCGAACATCACATGACGTTAAGGTCTATCTGCAGTCAATACATGATACTCACTTATCATATCTCAATAACATAGACGGATGTTTATCTCATACCAATAAAATCACCAGACTCTGTAACCACGAATTATCACCACAATTCTAGAAATTTGCTTCCAATGTTTGTCACTAGCAAATAAATCATGTGTATCAATGTGCTGATGTGATGAAATTCGGATTCTGCTGAGACCACGAGTTTGTCGGCAAAAAGACATCTACACACAGAATACAATAAAAGATGGTCACACAATATAATCGATTGGTGCTATTAGGACATGTAAACCATGGAAAACTTGTCAGGTGGTGCAGTGGCAATACGTTCTCATTACAAATCGAAGATTTTCAGTTCAGATCTCTTATTTTTCACGATCGTGGATACACACAACTGAGTTCTTTAGTAAGACAAAATGGCATTCCAGTGGTTTCATTACTACACTTGTTGTCTGTCAGATATCTGCTTGTAATCTCAATATAATTCAAGAATCTGGATGTCACATACAATAGTCATTATTCAATTGACTGAACAAAAATATTCTACGAGAAAAATATTGCTTGATATAGTTACACTTACATTTGTTTATCATATGACTGTGGAAAAAATACAAATCAATATATAAATTCACAGGATGCATTGTTCATCGATAATACAATATTCACATAAATCGATGAATGACGTTAATCAAACAAAAACTGAACAAAGATCCTGTTCATCCACATCACATGTATAATTATTTCGATCAGTGATTGCGTAAGAACGCTTGAAACCCATCGTCTGGTGTCCGAATAGTAAGACAAGACCACCAAGATCATTTTTATCGCATTTGCGAAATTTTCATGTTTCCGACTCTCCAGACCTTGAGTTAGGGGTAGTACCCCTATATAACATGGCGAGTAAGAGCAGGTGTAAATAGTAAAATTTCAATTTCAATGTACATGTACATGTTATACATCATTTAATAGCACTTCATTAGATAAGTGACAAAAAGGAAACCACATTGAAAAATGTTAATCCATTCAAAAGTTATGAACAATGAAATAATAGTTTCAAGACTCATTTCTGTCAGACATCGCCGTCAGGCTTAACTCGAGCAGTATAGCTGAATCCCGCCGCCCCTAGACAGGAGAACCAGACACTATACACGCTTTAAAAAAACAATCTGACCAGCACAGATAAATCTTGTGGCGCAACCACACCGGTAACAAGCACTGTGGAGGACCAGTCGCACCATTCGTATAAAAATTCACTTCACGTGGACCATTATTTCGATCAGTGATTGCGTAAGAACGCTTGAAACCCATCGTCTGGTGTCCGAATAGTAAGACAAGACCACCAAGATCATTTTTATCGCATTTGCGAAATTTTCATGTTTCCGACTCTCCAGACCTTGAGTTAGGGGTAGTACCCCTATATAACATGGCGAGTAAGAGCAGGTGTAAATAGTAAAATTTCAATTTCAATGTACATGTACATGTTATACATCATTTAATAGCACTTCATTAGATAAGTGACAAAAAGGAAACCACATTGAAAAATGTTAATCCATTCAGAAGTTATGAACAATGAAATAATAGTTTCAAGACTCATTTCTGTCAGACATCGCCGTCAGGCTTAACTCGAGCAGTATAGCTGAATCCCGCCGCCCCTAGACAGGAGAACCAGACACTATACACGCTTCAACGCTACAATCTGACCAGCACAGCTCAATCTTGTGGCGAAACCACACAGGTACCAAGCACTCTGGTGGAACATTCGCACCATTCGTATACACATTCACATCACATGTATAATTATTTCGATCAGTGATTGCGTAAGAACGCTTGAAACCCATCGTCTGGTGTCCGAATAGTAAGACAAGACCACCAAGATCATTTTTATCGCATTTGCGAAATTTTCATGTTTCCGACTCTCCAGACCTTGAGTTAGGGGTAGTACCCCTATATAACATGGCGAGTAAGAGCAGGTGTAAATAGTAAAATTTCAATTTCAATGTACATGTACATGTTATACATCATTTAATAGCACTTCATTAGATAAGTGACAAAAAGGAAACCACATTGAAAAATGTTAATCCATTCAGAAGTTATGAACAATGAAATAATAGTTTCAAGACTCATTTCTGTCAGACATCGCCGTCAGGCTTAACTCGAGCAGTATAGCTGAATCCCGCCGCCCCTAGACAGGAGAACCAGACACTATACACGCTTCAACGCTACAATCTGACCAGCACAGCTCAATCTTGTGGCGAAACCACACAGGTACCAAGCACTCTGGTGGACCATTCGCACCATTCGTATACACATTCACATCACATGTATAATTATTTCGATCAGTGATTGCGTAAGAACGCTTGAAACCCATCGTCTGGTGTCCGAATAGTAAGACAAGACCACCAAGATCATTTTTATCGCATTTGCGAAATTTTCATGTTTCCGACTCTCCAGACCTTGAGTTAGGGGTAGTACCCCTATATAACATGGCGAGTAAGAGCAGGTGTAAATAGTAAAATTTCAATTTCAATGTACATGTACATGTTATACATCAAATTTTCCGAGCTATGTAACCTCTAAGGCATTCAGACTTGGAAGTCTGTTTCAATATTTGTTCTGTAAACGACAAGTCGTAGGAGTATCTAAGATCTAATTTGACTCCCGTCTGTAACCTATTTGACACTTCACTATTTATGGTAAGATCCTAGTTGAGTGATGGATGTATCACGGTAGCATATCCATCCGCATTTAGCTGTAATAAGCTCCAGCTGCCATTTTGAATATCGCTGATCTCATGTGAAGAAAATTAATGCACTACTTTAAGATCATCGGCATGCAAAATGGCTTACACACAAGAAAACACTGGCAAATATCATTGATGAAAGCGGAAAAGGACAAAGCGCCTAAGACACTACATTGTATTACACTACTTCTTACAACGACAGCGTTGCACAATGAACTTTTAATTTTAATCATTTGAAGTCGATTGATGAGGAAGAAATCGAATCAACTAAGCAAAGGGTTTTGGACCCCACAAGATGCGGGTTTGCCTATGAGAAGTTGATGGTTGATCATTTCGAAGGCTTTAGAAATGTCCAGGTATAGCACTAATACAAGATATTCTTGTCTACGAAGAGTATAGACTGAATTAAAGGAGTCAAAGTGACATGTCATTCAAGATCGATTTTTAGGAAATCCATGTTGGGTATCATTGATAAATTTTTCAGTCAGTAAATTGTTAGATAGTTAGTCACTAATAAGTTTTTCCAAAATTCTAGAGATAACGGGAGTAATATATACCGACCGATAATTGTTAATGTCAGTCTTATCTCCAGATTCGTGACGTGATATGATGTACGCGGTTTTCCAACGGTAAGAGTAAGAGCCTGATTCCATAGAGAGAGTAAGCAGCTTTTTTAGAATAAGCGAGATATCTGGATCACCATACTTGTTGAGAAATGATGAAATCCCGTCTGCTCCGTGACCTCTCGAAACCTTAAGGCTAATTAAAGCCTTATTAATTTTCGAGCATGTGAAGGAGATAAATTTTATTGAGCTAGTAGTCACGCAAATAACTCTTCAAATAGCACCATTTATGGATTCCTTAACATTTGCAAAATTAACACGGAAAAGGTCTGCTATAGTTTTGGAGTCGTATGTAAAACTGTTATTATGCAGGATGCATGGTATATCAGCATTTTGAATTTGCTTAGCACGTTTATATTAGCCTTTCGAACCATATGCACAGAGAAGGGGGTTACCCACGCAAAGACATTCGCCAATATCAGTGATAAAATCTAAGAAGAGCAAAGGGCCTAGAACAGTGCCTTATAATACGCCAATTCTTACAGTGACAGCTTTCCACAATGAAGGGTTAATTTTACCTGTTCGATGTCGGTGGCTAAGAAAGGAGTGAATGAAATTAAGCGGTGTTTTAGATCCTGTGATATGACAGTTTATTTATAACAACTTGTTAGCTAATCATCTCAAACGATGAAATCGGTCTACTCCGAGAAAACTCTCTGTCCATTGAGAGTATTGAGAGTCAAACCAATATTCAAGAATGTGAAGGAGACAAATTCTAATGAGTAAGTAGTCACACACATGACTCTTAAACTAATTGCTAGTTAGGAATTCATTACCATTCGTAAAATTACCACCAAAAAGTTCTGCTATAGTTTTAGAGTCTTATATAAAAGTGATGTCATGCAGGATCACATGGTTTGTCAACATTCAGAGTTGCTTTAGAACGTTTATTGTTATTTCTGGAACTGCCGTGACGTTGTGTGACTTAAAATAATGTTTCTGTAGGCGTCTGAGTTTATTACGATATTTTGCTGGTAAATATAATTCGTAAGGTTTACTAAACCTGTACGTTTTAATTGATGAGCGGGAACCTAGACAAGAGTTAACAATCAAATAGAATATGTTGATGGCATCTATGAGACTACTACATGAGAAGAATTCATCCCAGTCTGAGAGTTTGATCGATGAGCGCAAGAGGTCCCAGTCCACATGCTTATAGTCTCTAAATTGTCAGGGTTTTGAATTGGTCAGTTATAAGAGGAATTAATAGGGAGAGCATAAGCTATTATTTTATGGCCACTGCTTTCAAATTCATTGTATACTTGTACAGATACTAAGATGACATCTGTAATAAATATTAAATCAGGTATATTATCACCCCTTGTTGGGGTACGAACCCACTGTGACCAGCAATGCAGGTTAAGGATTGCCGAAAATTCATCATTGCTTGACTGACAACCAGCGGTGCTCCTGTGATAGCCTAATCACTGACGTTTGGAGTAGATACATGTATAAATGCATTGATAATAAGATTATTCACATTATCAGAACTATCAGGAGCTCTATATATATTATAGAAGTAGACTATGATTCACCGTGTGGATTGATATTCAGATCGATTCTGGGAAACTTTTCAAAACACATTTTTCATCTTCGTTATTTGTTAGGGTATTCAAGGCAAATATATGAAAAATATAATATAGTTTTGTTCAGAAGTAAACGTGCGTTAGTGAGTAATAAGTTTAAAAAGGGAGTATGGAGTGTACCAAAACCGAGAAGATCCCTATCAATGGTATGTGTTCTAAATTTGCCTGGACTAGGGTTTAATGTGTTTGTCTGATCACATGGGCTACAGTTTATTCATTTATTTAAACACATAAATATTGGTACAAGGAAGCACCAGATAAATATGCGCTTCACAAATCTGATTCGATTTGTTTAAGGGCTATGATACTGCTCAGGTGTCCAGACTGAAACAGTGTGGGCTATAGCTTAAGCGAACTGTAGTGCTTGTGGAACAAGGAATTCTGGAGGCCGAAAAACATTATTTTGGTTCAGTGGATTAATTTGTTGAAATTGGTGGACAGTTAAGACAGTCGCCTGCTAGTTGAGGTTGCGTTGATGGTGCGTAACCTAGTATTCCAGCTTCCTCATTGCGAAAGTGACGATAAAATTTACGTCTTGCAGGTTTAATATTTAAAACATTTGGAAGTAACCACTGGGCACGTTGGTTCATTGACGTCTGTTTATTAGTAGACCTGTATACGCAATGGTTGTAGTTTCCGTCTCGTGCAACGTTTGAACGAAGTGTGTCCTTATAACCTTCCCTACGATGAGTAGAATAAAGCATGGTTTCGGAAAGTACATTTTCGTTCGGTAAGGCCATTGAAATATTCTTAGTATTTGATCTACAACCAGGTTTTGTGTATACTTTCTTCCCAACTGGTATAGAGTTTTTAGTTGCCAAAGTGTTTTCAAGAGTCTTCACATTAGAATTAGGTGTTTGATTATGGGCTTCAGATATTACACTGGAAAATATCGCATTAGTGTCTCCATTAGATATACTTTGGTCATCTGGGGTCATTGCAGGTATGAGAGACAGACTAGCACTCCGCATTGATAAATCAGTGCACTGACTAACATGAGATAGCTTAGCTGCACCAGTGGGTTCAGCTGTTGGGGCAACGGGGTTTGTTGTGACCTTAACAATGCTACTTTCCTTTAAGGTACGCTTTTGAGTCAGTCGTTGGTTGCTGATTTTATCCGCAAACATATTAGCGTTTTTAAACTTCGTAAGCGCACAGATTAGCTGTTCGGATTCTTTCAACTGTTCTGCTAATAAATGGGAATGGAATCTAAACAAGATAGGACACGAGTAATTCTGGTACTTCTTAATAAGTCGAATACATTAGGATGGACTGCCTTGGAGTTAAGCCGCCTTTAATATCGAATTCCTTACATTTTTAATGGCGACTTTTTCTGGTATGTTACAGATAATAACATTATTTCGAGAGGTTATTCGTTTAATGACTTCACCATCTATTGAGTCCATAAGAGAATCTACTTTGATGCTGTCTTCAAGTTCTGCAGGAACTACATCCTTTGACAACAGCAGTTAAAGGGATGACAGTGTCTTTAGTTTCAGCCTAAGATCATCATGCGTTAATAAAGAGTCCTCAAATGACTCCACTTTACAACGCATGTTGCTTAATTTCTTATTGACAGTGTCTTATTCACTATCAATAATATCGACACACTCAGGTCGTGAGTTATAACTCATTATTAAGTTTGACACTGAGTCATACAGCATCAGGTGAGGTATACGTCAACTCCCACTATTATCTGATGCCACAGGAGTTGCAGAGCATGGGGTAAAGGTAATAACAGAATTGTTATTATCTGGAAAAATAGGGCTTTTCTGGGCTTCTTCATTTTTCAGTCAACCCACTTTACTTAACGGGTTAAGTTATTATTGACTTATTATTAAGCTATAAACTAGGGTTCAAGTATATATAACACTTTAAAAAAATACCGTGTAATCGTAACGCATGCTTCGAACGTACCGCCTGCTGTGTTGAATATTGAATGAAGTTGGATATAGAGGTTGTGTGGACGCCATCAGATTTTGCGGAAGATAGCACAAATTTTAGCTCGAAGTCGCAGTTCGTCAAAAGCATATTACGTTTATTGCCTCATCGACGCATCAATGCATCATGGATGCTCTGTAGACTGAACAACACAAAGGACGTTATTACAAGAATATATTGCTTAAGTAGATACGAGCGAATGTAGAACCACTGCCACATGGGCCAGATCATGGCGTATGATCGACTGATGCACGTTGATTGTCGTTGACCTTGATGAGGATCGATGATCTTTCGATATTCAGTGAACCAACTGTCAGATGATTTGTAATAACGTCCTTTGTGTTGTACAGTTCACAGAGCATCCATGATCCATTGATGCGTCGATGAGGCAATCCACCTAAGTTGCTTATCACAAGCTGTGACTTCGAAGATAGCTTATTCGTTACACCGTTCCCGTCTTACTCGAGTAGGCCACCGATCATTCGACATAGATCATCAACGTTGATGGTTCACAACTCTAAAAGTTCATTTATGTACAGAAGATATTAGATTTTTATAATATTTGAGAAGCCCTCGGATTTTCCTTGAAATTCGAGAATACTACTAAACATAGTGGCAGTGTAGTAATTAGCTAAGCAGAAACTCTACATGTGACTTTTTATTTTTGTGATGTTTCTAGCAAATCTTTTAGTCGAACGCTGATTGGATAAAATGCTTCATAATGTCTCCTGAGCTTGTCATGTCTATTGCGAGAAATTTCATTAATCACTCCAACAAATACGAAGTGATATTCGTTCTGTCGATTTCAGGTTGGCAACAACTCGATATTTGAGCAAGTGGATTATATCAATAACAAATGCTATCCATGGTAACATTGAACATGTGAACATGTGAATTACTTGAAACAATATCACATTTTCACTAAATTATGCAACTCACGTTATCATAGTAGAACGATATTTTCCCACTTGGGTCTATTAAACTCGTCATTGTGAATGTAACCTCTACAGTAAGAAGAATATTGATATTCAGGATTTAGGATTTAAACGATGAGCAAGTTATTGTTTGATGTAACATTGTGGACAGATTTCAGTGGATATTAACTGTGTTATCTGAAATGCTTACTTCAGATGGATTGATAATAAATACATTGAAGGGAACGTCATTGAAATGAGACGGACATGAATCTCTTCTAACAAATGTCAAATGCCTAGATTCTGAAGTCGTATTACTATTATCGAAACAATAAATCTTCTACTTTACCACCAGGGATCTGATAGTCAGGGATGTAATAACATATGCACAATATTCTAATTAATTCAATTTGAAACAATGGACACTCAGTACGCATAACATGATCTTAGGAGTGTTTGTCTACATATTGAACTTGAGAAATAAATTGGTGGTATATATATAAAGATTTATATCGGTTAAATGATTCTGACTTCAGTGTCTATTTGTTGTAGGTGAGAAACGAATAGCTTTAGATAACGGTTTCTCAGTTTGCAACGTCAATATTTGGGAATGACTATGCGATGAAAGGATGTGCAGATGAATATAATGTGTGCGGCAATGGCTTTGTCACCAATGTAGATTACAATTCATTTGTTTTGGAACACAGAATGTTTATCAAGTTCCACTTAAACCCGAAATGATAATAAATCTCTGCATTCATTTTCCAACAAGCAGAATGAGATTTTGACTTCAATTATCCATGATGACTTATTTATTGCCTGTCAAATCCAGTCATTCACAGTTCATTTCAACTGTTCCCAATGTTTCAATGGATGTACTCAATTAGTGAGTGAATTTCACATTCAATTCCACCATCGTTTGTAAGAATAGAAGCACCTTCATTCTTTTGTTGGTATTTTGGAAGGTTGAATTTGTTTGTTCACAGGTAGTGAAGATGTAAGTGTAAAAGTTTCACGCGTGTGATCGAAAGATCGATCAATGTTTACTCACCTGTACCATTAACGCTTAACGGAAAATTCCTTTTGATTCCTAATAATTTCTCTGAAACAATGAAAATCAAAAGTGATGTTTATATATTTGAATATTGATTATCTATCTTTTTCACTCAATATACTTTTTACACGGACTGCCGACTTATACAAGTTGTCGTCTCCATTTAAAGTTTCAAAAGAATCGAAGTAGTTTAATGCTAAATCATCTTTCATGAGAAAAGTCCAAGGAATATTATCAATTCATCAATATGATGAACGTTTTAACACAATCAACTAAGAAGAATATTTCACTTCTTTAAAATTTCTTCTAGAAGCTTCGACAATACAACAACAAAGTGTTTTTTGGATCCCTAAACTCATCAATTCTTACGTTTGACCGAAAGAAATGAATGTCACATTGATGTTTTAAGTGATCTGGTATGAGTAAATCATCTTGTACTAGCGGACTCTTAAAGCACGTTCATTGGTCAGCTGTTTCACGAAGTGCATGGATTCGAAATGCATAATCATACAAATACTATCACAAAAATAGTCTTGAATAACCGAATAATAACACACAGCAACTCCGAGACAATAAACATTCAAGAATCAAGTAAGATCTATAAAAGGTCTACAGGACTTCAAATATAACTTCATAATTCATAGGCTTCAATAATTCAAACCGCCTTCTCTCACAACATAGCTTACTATTGCACAAGTGATCACTTTTATTCACTCAGTCTACCATGAAGTATCGTGTAGATGAGATATCTTCTGTTTTGTAGTTTTCATAGACTGTAAGGTTGGTAATCTACACTTTCGCAATTATATCACATGGTTTATCATTTCTATTCGATGAAAGTGTATAATTTCAGGTAGATCTCTGTTTAATTTAACGGTTTCACTTTACAGCATTCAACACCTGCTGCTATACACACACGTTCTGTTGCAAAAACAACACAAACACAACAATCACTTTGTATTGGTTACCACTCCTGCAATCATCAAGATAATTACTGAATCTTTTATACAAAATAAGTATGAGAAAAGTGATCAAAACAAAGAATAACTGAATAATATAAAAACTCACCCTCGTCCAAAACTCTGGATTCAGACTTCTTATAGCTTTTAATGTAATTAAAAATAGTTCCGATGCTTAACGATTCAAATTGATATACATAATTTGCATCTATTGGATGAAAACATGTCACATTATTGATAAATTTGTAATGAATGAATAAACAATTTGAAATAATAAAACTGAACTGTATTTGGCTTGCTATAAAGAGTCAAACCATGTTGAACAATGAAAAAAATATTGAAAGAAGTTTTACATGTTAGAAGGAGCACAAAACTGATTCACTGTAGAAAATGGAATCAACTTTAATTCATTAACTGAAATTGGATCAACAAAACTCAATAATAATTTGATTTCAAAGAAAATTTATGACTTACCATATTCGTAAAATTCAATTTCTTCAACGTGACTACCGTAATAACTAGACCAGAATTTAGGATAAGCCTCCTAAAATGTTGCAAACATATGGAAAAATATTTTTATTCTAAAGTGTATTCAACTCACGTATTTGCGATTTATCTTATTTTTAAAACGGTCACTCGGAACTGGTTGAGATTGATAACGTTGAATCCTCATTGAATATTTATAATGAAGAGACTGGAATATGCGTATTAGAATGTATCTGATTACTTACATATCGATAAGTATCATTCTCAAAAATGACGTTCCCATAGCGTTGCAAACCACGGTTTGTGAAAATGCTATTGCAGTTGAAACGTTTGTAGGGCCAAACGAAGATAAGATAAAAAAGTATCCATAGACTAGGCGAAAAGTTATATCTAAAGTAATCAGGATGAACAAATCAACCGTATCTCATGGAGTCAAATTTCAATTTCAGTTCGTATGTTCATTCAACACTTACCTCATCTTATCGTGTCAAGTTAAAAATCAAATTTTTATAGAATTTCTACGGTTTATATAGACTTTTGAAGTGTAAAGTTGTTCTCTTCTGATTCGATGATTCAAAGTGACCATTAGAAAGATCGAATTTAATAAAATCAGATGTTTATTATAAACCAATCATATGACATCGTAAACCAATATTCTTCTGTCTGTTGAGATCATCAGCTGAAATTTATTCACTGTTGGTTGAAATTTCTGACACCTGTGGATAAAACTTCTCTTCGATGTGATAGACGATATTCTGAAATAGGTGATTGGTTAAATTGTACTTCAAAATATGTGCTCATATGTTTACGAACAAACAGTTTGTTGTCTGTAATCATGTATTGATTATTCGTAAACGATGAGTTGTTTTGATTTGATTGGGTTAAATCAAAGTAGCACAAACTGTTTTGATTGGATGGTAACAAATACCCTTATACACATGGATTTTGTTACAATGAGCACATTTTGTTAAACGATTTCACCGTCTTTTTTTTCGAAAATTGTAACTTCTGAACAATGTCACATCCATTCTATTTCTATATCACATTATAACCCTGACTGTCAATAGATGTCTAGATCAATAAGGATACTGATTTCCCTATTGAGTACATTGAAATGGGATCAATTGTGCTCAATTTCATAAACTGAGTTTTCAAATCATTGTAATCAGAGGAATATAATGCATTCCGCTGAAAGTGAACTGTTAAAAGTGGAGAACGATTTCTTAAACCAGACACATTCGAAACTATAACATTGATCATTATATCTGAAAACTAAAATGTTTGTCAATACTCAAATAGAAGACTGATTTTCAACTGTGTGTGTTTCAATGTTCCATTCCCTCACATCAGCTGAGCTTGTATTTCATATCGTCTGTGTTCAAATATAGAAGAAAATCACAGTGATTAGATAATGTCCAGTGTAAACTTAACTTACACTAAACATTGAATACTGACGAATGAATAAAATTCTACACATTCATAACTGAATAATAATTTTGATGAAATAAGTCAGGAATGTTTGTTTTTGCGTGATATTTAAAAATAGTTTTCCTCCTGACACAGTAGAGGTGTTTTGTTTTACTTTAGACAGATATGAACACTAATCAAAATGTTGTTACCTTGACAATCACTGTTTATTGTTGAATAATAAGACTGTTTGGGTAATTTCGTGAATTCATCAACATCAAAATTGTTTTCAGTGGTGCATTGTCAAATCAATGCCGTTGACCAATATCTAATTACGAAAAGAAAAATTATCTGTGCATGTGATAGTGTAGATCAGTTAATCTGCTTAAGAAGAGTATGATTCAGATAATGAAGTATTCAGTGGAGTGTCTCCCTATACCGTCATGTCTATTTCGCATATTGTTATTGGCAATTGTGTTGTAAGTATGAGGTATGTTTCACAACATAAAGAGGCTGCATGCTTTTAAGGTTATGCGACATCAGATTTTACATTTTGCCAGGTCTTGTATAAAACCTCTTATTCTTCAGTTTTCCTCATAATCCTTTGATAAGCTTTAAAAAGAAGGCGTTTGCTGTATTGAGAGAAATACAGAAAGCAGTTGACAAGTTGTGTGGTGAACCTCTTCAAGTCATCAGTAAAATGACAATGAATAGACTTCTAATGTCTAGCCCAAACCTGAAATGTGTTTTCCTAATAATAACCATCAATTTCGTTCACTATTTTTCCTCGTATGTCTTACGGTAGAAGCTGTAGAAATGTTTTCATAGATGATGCTAAAATGGCCTGTGATGAAACAGAGTAGTTTTACAAAATTATCAAAAGATAATGAAACTCATCGAAAAGAGTCTCAATAGAAAAGTAAGAAATGGACTAGAATTGACTTTGCGGATTCGGTTGCTCCAGGTAGGGAAAGTAATGTGATTTATTCACCATCTTCAAGAGCCAGACGAATATGCAGTGATGACACAATTGTTAATGATGAACTTAATATAATTAAACAAACTCAACAGGAAACAAGCTACAGAACCATCTCAATTAATGACTGCTATCTGATATCAGGATATCAAGTTGAATAAAGTCTCATACATAATAAGAATGTTGGACGACAGAATATTGAATTCAAAGGAAACATGGCATCGTAGATTTCAGATTATTCATATCCTTAAAAACATTCTATTCTGCCGTATTCCGAGTTGTTTTCTGTAGCAGGAATCTAATCAGTACAGTCTCAATGATAACTGACGCCTGGTGACACGAACTAATTCATTCGCCAGAATATGCACTGAAGGCAAAACAGATGATAAGCTATATACAATGCATAAAACGTTTTCCGAGAATGACACTAAAGCTATGTTAATTGACACTGCCAAACAGAGAAACAGTGAAGTGCGACTTCAGTTTCGTAATGCCTACCAAAGATTGTACGTTCCGTGACTTGTTTGTATTTCGTCTTCTTTATTTCGATTAAATGGACAATCATATTTCACATCTAAAAATCATTAGACATCACGAAGTGAGTGACAGTATACTGAAAGTATATTTGAAGTGATTGAGAAACATTCTCTGTTCAACAGAAACATACTATGCTCGATGAACAATATATGCTTTTCAGAAAAGAACACTCGCCTCTTTCGCCCTCACGAAACTGTTCACACTGAGTACAGTCACTTGACTATTCAGTCACCAATATGTGTTTGAATATCACGTATAATCATCACAACTACTATTTGGCTTCTTTCGTTCTAATATGCGTATTCACATAAGAAATGTTTTACTAAATGTAAAAACAATGATAAGAATAGTTTCTATGATGTGATAGTGTGATTAACCTTGACCGTTGTTTTTGTTGTTGTTCAATTATCATTCATTTTAATTCCGTGTTGTTTATCACCAGATTTCATCTATGATATGACATTTTCATTTGTATAATGAGCATGATATGAGTTGTCATTATAATGAGGGATGCTGCTCTCTACTAACACATTCATATGACTGATCATCTTTGAAAAATACAAAACAAAAATGAATGACATTTTCAATTTACATATGACTAATACTTTTCCGAAGCCAAAATGTATTGATAGTTCATCAATTATTAGAAGGTCTTGATTCAGTTATGAGTAAACACTGAAATCATCTATTATCTTATTTCAAATGAATCTAGCAATACAAGTCGAATAGAATTATCTAGATTTCAAGTCTTCAGTTTAAATCTGTGAAGATAATTGATTATGCGACTTGCTTAAGGCTGCATTCCACCTCCAACATAATACATATAAGCAGCACATGTTGCTTTCGAGATATTGTCAACTAGTGCAAGCTAGATAATTTATGAAAGTATAGAAACCAACATACAACCGATTTCGATTATGGTTAACTTTGCTTATGCACCCACTATGGAAGAGGGTGCAATTCACTAAGTCCGTTCTGTATTATGAATTGTACAATTTGTTCCTTTTATTGCTTTTATCTGTCCGTTTTTTTTACACTTGCACTATGTGTGTGTATTGTTTCTACTGCTATAAACATGTTTTCCGAAAATACTGTGTCACGTTTACAACAAACCCCGTCTGTAAAGGCTCTTATTCGTCTTTTTCACATGTTTTATGGTCATCATCCCACAGCTTCGGTTTACTGAACTCAAAAATTATTTTCTGGTTAACTTCGTTAACGTAAAATATAGGCGAGTACCGCCATGCATTTATTCATCTAACGAAAACTCAACCAAACTAAATGAAGCCTTCGAAACTCGTCAGTGTTCCTTTTCGTTATATCCTAGTCAAGATCAAATTATAATCAAATTCTGTGAAATATTGATGGGCGAATATTATTTACATTCTTATTGCATAATGTCTCAACAACTAGACTGTAGACGTTCGTGTCCTCCGTGTCGGAAGCTTCATTTTGACTTACAATTATCATAAGATTTACGATTCCTAAGTTATTTACACTTTCCTAATTGCAGTAGTCCACAATCATGACACTTTTACGGCTTGATCATGTACAAATGTGATTTACTGTTGTACGTTGTGATGTGGTCTGTTTGACTTGCATATAAATCAGATATGCTTGAAGTGGATGATTTGCATATTGGAAGCTGTTGTGTTGTTCACAACCTACTCCAGTCTTTCTCACAGATGAACACGTTTAAATTCAGATATTCGAACAGTCAATTGCTTAATGATCCTCAAACAGAAATCCATTTTATGTTATTCTGATTCGGTCGAATCGCGATATTCCTCACAAGAACTTATTCACTTCGACTTTTCTGACTACAATGATGGAATCCATTCACAACTGGGTACTAGATAAACATAGAGTTGGCTGATGCTCAGTAATTTATTATTGAACTCACATAATCAACCCATTGCCAAAGAATCCCACTGAACATGGTAATCCCAAGTTTCAATAAAATACATCTTTCAAATAAATTTGCATCAGACTGGCATTGAATTTCGTATGCATCCCTGATGGAAATTAGAAAGAATTTTTTTGAAATGCTAAAAACTAGTGTCGAACATCAAGTAGAATAGAAGAATAATCTGCGAAATAAGTTACGTCATACGGGATATTGATCGGTAGAATAAATGAGGAATAAATGTAAAGCAATTCATTATTGGAAGTGTTTACATAAGTTTTGGAAATATGAACATGACCTCCACAATGAATGTGAGTAAGCTGGTGCTGATAACGATTTTGAAGATGGTGATGATGAAGCACTGAGGTCAGACATTGAAGTAACTGCAAACATGCCTCACCTTCTATTCAAGAAGATTTGTGATAAACATAAAGTGTCAACAGATTGAAAAGGAGGATAACTCATCAAGATACCATAAAATGGAGATCTAAGCAAATGAGAGAATTACAGATCATCGTGGAACAATCATATGAGTGAAACGCATCAGGGAATTCTGATCAGTTCAATTC